>NC_051231.1:10430000-10550000 GCF_015220715.1 Pygocentrus nattereri | reverse complement strand
TATTTTCACTAAGAAAATCAACAAAATGTAATTTGACTTTTTTTTTTCAAATTTGGCATGCAGCTGTATAATAAACACTCTTAGACAATAAAGGTGCCAAGAAGGTTCTCTTCCTATCAGTGTTCCTGTTTTCACATCAGTGAGTAGATTTCAACATTAGCGTTAGTATTAAAATTTAACATGTATTATTTACAGTGTAACCTACATTTTAAACATACAAGCCTTGCTCTAATGGTTTGTAAATAGCATTTTGAGGTTCTTTGCTCCGAGCTGTTAGGTTTGTGCCTCTTTTTCTTCTCCTCATCTCACGGCTTTGTGCATGACTGATCAGCATGTTAATGTGGAGTAATTAGCCAGTGGCATATGCTAAGAAGCGTATCTTAACCTTCATTTGATCACTGAGACATATCTGAGCACACCACTGATTTAAAAATGTGCTACTTTATTTGCCGCCAGTTTATTTTTGGCAGTAGGTGACAAATCAAATGGCTGGAGGCGAGGTATAATTTTTAAATGTGTTTGGAAGTGGATTCTAGTGACGTGTCCTCAAGACAACAGTTGTGTTTGCTGTGTTGTCACTATGGTAGATTTAACAGGAGAGCCTCTGACTGTCATATGTGTAGAGTTTTGATGCCATCTGGTGGACGGAAAGCAGTTGCTGGTGATGCAGGTCACAAAGTGAAGAGATTTTCTGTCAGTGGGTGTTTTGTGTCTAAAAATCAAAGAGGAGTTTAATTATTGGATATTTGTAAAGGCTGCATAATATACAGTTCGATTATGGTTTGTACAAAGGAGCCCGGCATGAATCCTGTGGGCTTTGAAAACCAAGTCTTGAAAGAGCATAGAAAGGCCTTGGCCCTCTGAAGTTTCGTTGCGATTGAGCATTAGAAGTTGTGTCCTGCTATGATGTATGGTTTGGAGACTGTGGCTCTGTCTAAAAGATAGGAGGCTGAGCTGGAGGTGGCGGAGATGAAGATGCTGAGATTTTCGTTGGGAGTGACAAGGCTGGACAAGATTAGAAATGAGCAGATCAGAGGGACAGTGAAGGTGGAGCAGTTTGGAGATAAAGCCAGAGAGGCCAGGTTGAGATGGTTTGGACATGTGTTGAGGAGGAATAGTGGATATATTGGTCAAAGAATGTTGGAGATGGAGCTGCCGGGTAGAAGGAGAAGAGGTAGACCTCAGAGAAGGTTTATGGATGTAGTGAAGGTGGACATGGAGATGGTTGGTGTGAAAGTAGAGGAGGCAGTGCATAGGGCAAGATGGAGGCAGATGATCCGCTGTGGCGACCCCTAAAGGGAGCAGTCGAAAGAAGAAGAAGAACCAGCTTAAAATGATCTTCAGCTATAAAGGGTAGATTTTGCTTTAATACAAAAATATACTAGGATTGATAAACAGAATGATCCTGTTTAACTGATCCAGTATTGTTTATATTTTATCCATTTAAAAATATAAATGCTACGCTTTTTTCAGGAGATCACAAGTTCAGTCCTTGGTGATGCCACAGCCATCTGAACATGACTAAGTAGGGTGAAAAAATAGAATAAAGAAAATTTCATTCTAATTATAAAAGCTAGTAGTCTCCACCTGTAGTTGTATAATTTAATTTATTTAGTAACATTAACATTTTGGACTCTTCCTTTAAAACTGTAATTTTTCAGATGCTTCAGTGTATTTGTAACCCCCTTTACCTGTGACACTGAAAAAAATACTGGACCATGTCCATCTTTTTTAACTTCTGCAGTAAAATAAACGGAGTGACACTGCAATTGTTATATTAGTGAATATGTTAGATTGATTGATCGACTGAATGATTGATTCCTGTTAAAAAGTGCTACGTGAAATGGGTTTGGCAGCTATTGATCCACCCTGTAGGCTTTTATTTTTGAGAGACAGGGTGATGTTGTGTTGGTTATGAGGCGTTTAGCGGTTGCATTTATTTACGTTGTTCAGGCATTTGTGATATTGCTGCCTTATCCGTTTTGGTTTTGGTCAGGAACCTGCTAGCGCACAGAATCTAATGCCTAAAAAGTTTTTGTGCTGCTTCAATACTGTTGTCTTCTACTTTGAAAGCTCTATTGAGTAGTCAGCTCAAAGCGTGGTGAAATTGGGCGCTGTCGATGACTGTTAATAGAGGCCAGTGAACACTGCAGCTGTGCCTGTTGGTTCTTATCCATAGTGTTGAATTGCTAATGGTGTGGCTCTGTGCTTTGAGAGAAGCTACAGTTTCCTCCACTTGCACTGCAGTGTCCTTCTGAAAATAAGCCCCAGACTATCTGATTTGGCCAAAATCAATACATACTTTTCCCTTCCTCTAAATGCGAAGAGAGAGACCTTTCAGCCTCTTGCTGCTAGTACACTTAAGCAAATTCAAGTAAGATAGAAAACTAAAAGGCCTCAGTGTTACTTTTCAATTATGGAACGTTAAAATTACTTAAAGCAAGGAACTGGATGTAAAACCGAAGATCATTACAGGGTTCAGATGCATATAAAATTAAAATGTAGAGACTCGTGAACATGAGTATCGGCCTCCCACAGACTGCAGTATGTAGATAACACTCAACAATTTATTTACTGGGGGTTTTACAGCAGCTTTGCTCATAAAGTGCTAGTGAAACATTTTCCCTCGATAAAAACATTTGAAAATGGCTTAGAGGTAAGTTCCACAAACAGCATAAACCCAGCATAAACCCACTGATAAATTGTTGCCCAATAGGACTAAATATAGCAGCAAAAGGTCGCTTGCCAAATGTCTAATCAGAATTTCGCACCTGTTTTAATCCCACACATTACTTTCATGTTTGCAGTCCAACCATGCATTTCGGATTTTGTGCCTTTTCCTTGTGAAAGAGCCTGTGGAAAAATGACAGGTGTAAGAATAAGCTTTGCATTCTAATACTCCATTTTCACAGAGCCAGCACTATACAGTCAACTTTTTTACTATTTCTCAAGGCTGTCTGCTGCTTGTCATTCCTGATGCCTCACAGTTCTTTGTGACCATTCAGGAAACAAGAATTGCCCTTACCAAGAGGTAAAAGAGGTCACATGTAATAATAGATATTTTACACTAGTAATTACACTATTACCAAATGCAAACTAGGTGGTGCTTGGATGCTGTAAATAGATATGAGTTCTAGTGCTAGGCTACCATTGACACATTTAAAATGCAGTCATTTCTGTACCCTGGTGGGAAAAGAAAGATGATCAGGTGCTGACATCATGCTCTGAGCAAAGCAGTGGCAGGGCGCAATGGGAGTATAATGTAGCAGAATCTCTTCCCCCACCAACTGTGGGTGTGGAGGTGCAAGAGGCACTCTTCCCAACCTTGCAGATCCTCCTCAGATGCTCTGATGAAGAAAGCAGGATGCCGACCCTAGCAGGAGCTGCTCGTCGTTTCTGTAGCTTGGCTTTCACACCTAACCTCATGTTTGCCGGACAGTGGACAAGGTCTCTGGGATGCAGCCTTTTGCTCTTTTTGCTGCAGTAGTACCATGACCTTCTGAACATTCTTCAAGCAAGATGGATTTATTATGATTTTTGAGATGAATATTCATACCTTATCAAATAACATGATTTCCTAGGCTAGAAATGATGATTTTTGTGATTTTTTTGTGATCAGTTCTCTTGTTTGTCACTTCTTATACAATAACTTTGGACAATAATTGTGCCAAACCTTATCTTCTGCAAAACAATCAAGTGGAAACCCTTGACAGAAACCCTTCCAAACTGTACCCATCCCATCTGGAAAACTACGATTCCTAGAATCAGCGCAATTCCTCTTGAATTTTTTCCACCAGCCGTGTTTGGAAGCTTCAGCCATGGTGAGAATTACATGTACTATCTCCTTCACAACAGATGATGACCCTGTCGGAGGGTCTTACAAGGACAGCTTTGACGACCACTACAGACGGGTGGTGCGGTCAGGTGAGCATGAACCGGGAAGTTACAAGGAAGAGTCCGATGAGCTCGAAGTTTACAATGAGGCAGAAAATGAAGAGGCACCCAACATCGATCTGGCAACCTTCTTTGGCGGATGTTCCCTCCACGGTGCCAACCACATTTTTGTGGAGGGCAAGAAATTTGGGGTACGCCAAGGTCTGTGGGCCCTGAGCTTCCTCATGGCCCTCTCCCTCTTCCTGCTCCAGGTGGGTGACCGCGTTGTCTACTACCTGCAGTATGACCACGTCACCTTGCTGGATGAGCGCAATGCAAAGAACATGCTCTTCCCAGCCATCACCATGTGTAATTACAACACCTTCCGCCGTTCCCAGCTCAGCTACAGTGACCTGCTCTTCATGGGACCTCTCCTAGGGTATGAAGATAACATGGCTCCTGGGATCCCTCTTGCCCCTGAGCCTGATCGTCAGGGTGCCCGATTCAGCCTGGCCGAATTCTACAACCGGACGCGACACCGCATGGAGGACATGCTGCTGGAGTGCTCCTTCGCAGGGAAGGAGTGTGGCCCTGAGCACTGGAGAGAGGTATGCGAACATCTTCCACTGTATCCGGGGCAAATTGCAGTAAAGCCCATTTATTCTCAACGTGTTATCTTTAAGACAGTTGACTTTATTTGCTGGGAGATGGATAGGTTCGATTTGACTCAGAGGACTACAGAAATTCAAAGCAGCTAATAGGAACCACAGTCATTTATTCTGTGTTAAGTGTTCTTCTACGAGAGAAGGCAGGTCCCTATAATTAAAACTGCGTTGGTTGTGATTTATAATCATCTGGTGCTGCAGTTTGCTGATGGTAATCGGTTTCCTCATATCTCTTCAAAGCATTCTTAATTACCAAGTAATTTCTAAGAGTTCTTTATAATAACTACCCACCACAATAATCAATGTTGTTTTTGCAAAGGCCAGATAGTAACAGATCGCAATTACACACAATGAGAGGCCTGTAATCTTCAGACCTTGTTTATTCTTGAAGGCTCTGTGGGGATCAGGGTATGAAGATGTCACAAACCGTGATATTTTAAGCAACATTACTTATCTTTCTCATATATTTTCCAGCTAAGTCTTCCAAGTTTACGTCATTTCTTTCTCTGTGTCTTTGTCTTGATGTACGTCACTACACCGGCAATTTGAAACAGGGAAACTGCACTGATTCTAAGAATCTCCATCAGCTGTTACATTTAATAAAAGCCTAGTTCACTGCTAAATGGTGTTCTAGCTGTGAATGAATTTCTTCTGCTGTTACAAAGCTCAAGACTTTGTAGGCGCTCCATTTATGTGTTCATTTCTGTGAAACCCCCCCACTGAGATTTGAATTATTAAGTGCTTTGCTACAAAAAGAGCGTGAAAGTGTTTGTTGATTGAAGAATTGGTTTGCACTTTGTAAAGAGTTCTGCCTTGTGGTAGGGAAGTGTGCTTGGGGGTTTCAGAAACTGCCAGCTGCATGCTAATAATGGCCTTACATAGTCTGGTAGGTGTAGTGTACTTGCTTAAAAGGTCATTTAGATGATGGATAAACACAGACACTTACACGAAAACATCTACAGCTCTTGATATGCTGCCCAGCTTCTATAATCCACCTATAGCAGCATAACTGCCTGCCAAAAAGCCTTATTATGTATCACCTTACGCCTTTATCCGCTTACTTAGTCAATCGATGATGTGTGTTTATCTATGCTAATTATGTTATTGGCATCAGCGGAGCAGTACAAGCAACAACGAGCGGCGAGCTGCAGCGCTCGTTACCTAATTACTGGTGCATTAGGATGCTAAGCACATTATGAGTTTTGCTGGCAGTTGATGGCGCAAGTGAGCAGCCATCGATCGCCTGTGGGGATATTTAGCAAAACTCCTGGTCGGATCGATAGAGGGCTAGACCATGCCAACAGACAGGCGGCTCAGATTTCTGTCCCGGGGCAGAATTGGAGAAGCTGTGATCAGCGCCCACATCCGCAAGCTCCATTAGACATGGCTCGGTTTTCACTGTCCAAAGATGGGGTCATGTTTTATCCTCCTGGGTGCCCCATAAGAACACCAGCTCAATAGGCTTTCACTTTAGCCAGCCTGATGTTTAAAGTAGCAAAATGAAAAGGCAACTAATGTGAGGTCAGGTGGTCAGACTTTTTCAGTGGGAAGGCAACTGAAGCTGCATTTAGGGCCGGTTTTCCAGATGCAAATTAAGCCGAAACATAGAGTAAGAAGAATTTCCAATGTTGACTCTCATTGACACTGAAATTTAGTCTAAAAATTAAAGCTTAGTCCACAAACCGAAAGTGCAGAATTAAGATTATTGTTTTTAAAATAGCATGAAACACAAATAGCATGGTGAAAGCCAGCTGCCCTTTACACTGTGTAAAAATATCATGATCAGAGTGGCAATAGAATCCATAGAAATGGTCCAAAATTACATGGACTAAAGTCTTGTGGCCTTTACATACATTAATGTGGGTTTTGGATGATATAAGCTTGTATTATATCATGCATTATCCACTATGAGAAAATAAATAAAATAACAATGCACATGATGATGATGATGATGATTATTATTATTATTAGTCACATATAATATTTATTATTGCACCAGTTACATCAAAGTCAATAAATGATACAAAGTTTCTTCTTAATTTTATAAATTCAAACACTGTCTAGCGGTTCATTCACATTCCTTTAGGTCCTTGTTGTTCTCAGCTTCAGTCTGTCCTCCTGTTTGTTTGTACCTGCCGTTTCATTCTCAGTTGCATTTTGCACTCTGCCCCACCTGTTGGATGGATTTTATGAGCTCATTCATCTTTTCTCATCTTGCATAACCATCCCAAAATTATCATTTGCACCATTGCAGCACAGCTGACAAAGCAAAGCATTTTGAACTTAAATAAACAAACTCACACTGATTAACATTAGGGCAGCATGGTGGTGCAGTGGATAGCGCTGTCTCACAGCAAGAAGGGCCTGGGTTCAGTTCCCCGGCTGGGCGACCAGGGTCCTTTCTGTGTGGAGTATGGATGTTCATGTTTTCCTTGTGCCTGCATGTGTTTCCTTCCACCCTCCAAAGACATGCAGTCAAGCCAATTGGACATACTAAATTGCTGCTGGGTTTGAATGTATATTTCTATCTGTCTGCACTGGGCAGCATTCATAAGACTACATGACACCTTTATATGCACTTCATAACAACTCACATAAAGCTACATAAACATTTATGACATTGAATGACATTGAAATAAAGATAAAAATGACATTGAAATGAGATAAAAAGCCACCTTTATGACTGCTCACACTTGTTGAAATGAGCCTTTATGAATGTTTATGTAGGTTTAAATCACTTGTGCTGCTTAAGAAAGCTGCCCTTCAGTAAAGTGCTGCCATTTATTTCAGCTGATCTGGCTCATATTTGAGCTTATATATGTCATATATGTCTTAAGGCAGGCGCTGTTTGTGGTCCACTGTTTTTGGACTTATTGTATCTATGCTTTGGCCAAATGGACATCTTGAAGCAAACCTTGTGTACCTCAGATCCCACATTAACATTAAAATATTTGCCTTTTTGAAGACATGAGGTTTGTTACAACAGCATCTGCAAAAATGACGTTCTGTTAACATAAACTGAAATAAAAAGATAAAATGATGATTCGTTTAGCTTTTTATTTTGCTTCTCCACGTTTGTGTTCATGCTACTGCTAACAAACACAGTATGAACTGTGTGATTTTATGATCATGAGCTGTTTCTGTTCTGTGTTACGGCTTCTTCCACATCAGCTCTGGATGCGTCGTAGCATCCTGCCCTTCACACTTTGAGCAGTCTAAGCTAGATCTGTGCCATTTACATTAACATCTCCAGAGTGAAAGGGTCCCTCAGGAGCTGACGGCAGCAAGCATCAAATATTAACAAGGCTCCGAAGCAGATATCCTTCCAACTAGTTTCCTCCCAGTTTGTCCTGCAGAGGTCACTTTACTGGACTCTGTTTCCTTATTCTGCAAAATCTGAAAACTCCGGCTGCTTAGTTCTGTCAAAAACTGGCCCAAACTGGCTCTTCATGTCTAAGCCATAAAAACCTCTCACTTTTTTATGATAGTGCTGTTTAAATTACAGTGATAATAAATCAAATCAAATTTATTTGTAGCGCTTTTTACAACTGATGATGTCACAAAGCAGCTTCACAGATTTCCAGTAAAGACAAAGTTTTAACATGAATGTAAAACCCCCCAGGTGAGCAAGCCAGGGGCAACAGTGGCAGGGAAAAACTCCCTCAGAGCTGAGGAAGAAACCTTGGGAGGAACCAAGGCTCACAAGGGGGGACCCATCATCCTCTGGTCAAATAACAATCATCATCACAAAAATGAAATAGAATAGAATAATTAGGTAATTAGCTGTCCAGGTATGTTTCAGTTCTGCTTAAGTAAATGTATTCATGAAGCAGTGCTTTCAAACAACGTCCTGGATAAACTTTCCGTACCTGTTTGATCGTAAACATCTTTATGTTCATGGAACAAATTGCATAGAACTTTTGGTAACACTTTAATTGAAGGGTGTCTACATCTCACATTCATAACATCCCACATAAACAGTTTATAACATGTTCATGTTAACAAAGTATACATTAAGTGAACTACTATGTCATTTTACACACATGTATTTTTCAAAATAAAAGATGCCTTTTTTCTATTTAAAAATTTGTGTTATTAACGGTGAAACTCCTCCTTCCTTTTAGGACAACTAAATAAAGGTGGCCTGGCTTTTCCTCTTTGGACAGAAAGTGCTTTGGCACTTTAAACTTTAGACATTGAGCGTTTTATTGAGTATTTTACACTTTGTTGCTCTTTCTCCTTTATACTCTCTGTCTTCTTCAAAATTTTGTTTTGCAGGAATTTAACCCAGTGGTCTATACATTGCTTAGGAAAATGTTACTTAAATTTGATCAAATGTCTTGATTTTGGCTGAAATGAATTGTTTTACTGCAAATAATATACTTTGTCAAAATAAAAAATTAGGGCTTTTACTTTGAAAATGTTTTTCATATTAATGTAAAATGTATATACGTTATAAATCGCTGTTGTAGGAACAAATCCTCATATCTCCAAAATGGTTTACAGGAGAAGGAAAAAATGCACCTTACTTTTAATGTGAGGCAGTGGAACCAGAGTTTTTTCCAATTCATTTTGAGTTTGTTTTTTGTTTTTTTTTTGGTCTGTTCATCATAAAATTACCTGCACAATGTAAAGGGCAACAGGCATTTTCAAACTATATCAGAAACTAAAAAATGACAAAAATGGAGATACAAGGTTTCCGACAACAGCAAAATGTTTATAAAATTCAAATTCATTGTCAGTTCAAGCTGAAAAACATGCTTCATGGGCCAACAAGCAATTGAACTAGTTTTATTCAATGAAAGAAATTACTTTGATTGAAAAAGATGTTCATTCAAAGTATTTATTTAGGTTGAATATAACTAGTTCATTGACGTGTTACCACATGAAGTAACAGGTTGAACTGACTGAAGTTTTTACAGTGTAGAGGGAAGTGCAGGTGAAATCTGTTAGAAGTGAGAGTCGGGCTGCGAGAAACTACATTTAAATTAGATATAATTTGAACACGGCCACCGAGGGCCATCGGGTTTGGACAAATATTTCACACTTCAGTGCCAATATTGTTAGGAGTGTAGACTGTCCACTTTTGGGAAACTGCATTACACACAAAGCCTTTAAGCTGAACTGCTGATGTTGACAGAGAAGACCTTTGAGCACTAGATGGTGCCATATCATAGGCTGATGCTCTTACTGTAGCTCTGAATGGCTTTCAGTTTCTTTTAGAGGACAAAATGTCACTGTTCACCAACATTCACTCACAAAAACACCATGGAAGACTTCTTTGTACTACAAAAATGTGACCTGAAAGCAGACAGCAGGCGTCCAAAGGCCTGTCAAATATCAGCACCGCTGTCCATGGTGCTGAAATGCCTCACAGCTGAAAGAGGGGAGGACTTTGTAGTTTAATAAAACAGTGAAAACCAGTTTAGCTAGTTTGAATGATGTAGCAAACCTATGAAAAGTAAACTGAGGATAAGAGGTGATTTTTTCCCCCTTCAGTGCCTTTGTGAGGACTGTTTGTGATGAATGTGTGTGGGAGTACTCTACACATTCTTGGACTGAAAACATTTTTGTGCTGAAATTTTATCTAACCGGCTTTCTGGAAAAGCTGTAGGTGGTGAGCTGAACTTTCAGCTGGGGCATGGTCTGTTACAAAACATTGTTATTAGCGAGCCAACACATACTCCCAACAGTAGCACACAGTTAATGACTGGCATGGCAAGTGTGAAATCCAGGCACTTTCTATGATAAAAGTTCCTAAACAGACGTTCTGTGGCCTTGGAAGTGAATGTTCCTCCTTAAAAAAAATCACTCGTTCACATGCACACAATAATTCAATCATAATCAGATTTCTGCAGTTATCTGATTATTTAAATGTTCATGCAAACAGAGCACTCTGATTTCTTAGATCAGAGTACGATCTAGAAATCCGATTAAGAAACACGATAAAGAGAGCTGCATTATAGCTCAATAATCAGATTTCTCAGTGTTTGTAAACGCTTACTCTGATTTTTTCTTTCTCAGTCTGTACATGTGCAAAAAACGACTGCTGTATAGGAAATAATCAAGCAGCAAAACACTTTTGGAGTCACGCTGAAACCAAATACATGCTTGGCAAAATGAAGGATTTAAATATTCTTCGTCTTTAAGATGATGTATGTTTATATTTTCATATTTGGCAGAGCTCTTCTGTGAGTTTATTGGCTGATTTACAAAGAAATCTGATTATTGCTTGACTCATGAAGACCTGGAGTTTCCCCATCATCTGATTACCCAAATGCATATAAACATGTTGATCAAATTACTGACAACTTCTGATTTTCTGCAGTTATCGGGTTATTAAGTGCATGCAAACACACTCAATGATTCCTCAAAAGGTTTTTCTGTAAAGGTGAAATATTTGAATGCATAAATGGTTCTTTGCATGGCTGAAAGGTTCTTCTCATGATGGAAAACCTGCTATATATGGTTCTTTAAAGAACCTTTTTTGTTCTAAAAGGTATCAAAAAGGGTTCTGCTGCTGTACAAGTCAAGAAACGTTTTCATGTAAACCTGTAAAAAAGTGCTTCTTCAAGGGATCTTAGGAAAGGATTTGAATGCATTAATGGTTCTGTGTGTGATTAAATGGTTATTTTTAATGATGTAAAACCTGCTGTATGTAGTTCTTTAAAGAATCTTTATAAAAACGGTTCTGCATTGAAGCAAAAAGGGTTCTTTTGTGTTGTTACAAGTCAGGAATCTTTTTTGGGCACAACTTTAAAAAAGTGGTTCCTTCAGTAAAGGCCATAAAACGTTGCCAACTCAAACCATTTGAATGCATAAATGGCTCTCGAATGCCGAAATGTTTTGTTGTAAGAAGTTATAGAAGCTTTTTTGACAGTATACATGATGAAAAGTGCAACTTTTTATTTATTTATTTATTTATTACATTCTGTAAAAATCTTTTTTTTTTCTGTGCCATCACTACAAAGAACCCTTTGGGTCCGTGTTTCAGGTCGGTTTCTATTTTGCCTTGTCTGTCAGTACAAAACTGTAACGACTTACATAAAAAGCATCTCAGAGATCCTCAATTCCCAGAGTCTCCAGGAGAAAAGAACAGGAAGTAAGTGCATGTGTCACGTACATGTAGTCTTTAAAAGTAGCGGCAGCTTATGTTTCATTCAGAGGCTCTGTGTCCAGAGGATAGGTGCCGTTTAAAAGGTAAGAGGAGCAGCATTTCAGACTCATCCGTCTCGTGCTGGAGGGAAGAGCTTTAAAGAGGTGATTAGCGGTGGATGAAGAGTCCGTGAGGAGTTTGTAAGCCTTACAGAGCAGTCTGCCATGATGGATAGAAGCATGTGAGAGGAGATCCACGGCATAATTCATGAACCTTTCCTGACCATGCTGTACCAGGCAGTAATGGAAAACCAGGCAGTAATGGAGTGTTGTCTTTGCTCCCTGAACTTATTCTAGAAAAACAAAATATTCGATGGCATCCGAAGATGTTTTCCCATTTTAGCAGAGCGCAAAATGTAATAACTAAGCTTACCAGTTCATACACTCATCAAGTACCTCAGCTGGTGTGGATTCATCACAATTGGAAAGCATGTCTGCTATTTCACTGTGAAACATAGTCAGTAGTGTACAGTGAACAAAGGAGAGGTGATGGTGGACAGCACTGCCCTGATACCAAGAGGTTAGTGGTCCACTTTTGGGCCACTGATCACAAAGCTGGTGTTCCACTGCTGTTTTGCTTAGCATTTTCCAGGTGGCCCACTGGTGCTTAAGCAGAGCATTAGACAAAATTCCTTTTATCATTGCTCATTTTCCTTCCTTCCTTTCTTTAGTTGTACTTTGTCAATTAATGTAGTAGATCATTTGTATCCATCACGTTGTCAGGAACAACACTTTCAACTATATAATTTTGCATATATGTCACTTTTTTTTTCTCTCAGTTGTTGGTGATATTGGTCTTAGCTGTTTATTTTTAAAAATAAACTATGTGCATTTATGCATGAGGAGATAAAAACTAGTTAGAGCTTCTATGCAGGACAGCAATCCAGATGGTCCAAGGTTTGACCAGCAGTGGCAAACAGTCAGCAGGGTGCTGACCTCATCAAGCCAGTGGAGTGATATATGCTTGCTGTCTGTGTTTACGTGCAAAGATGGTCACTAATCAGGTTGTATTCATTCCAATTATAGATTAAGAACAAGGTGTTTATCTGCTCACTCTGCTCAACAGTCTGGTGGAAAATCTACATTTACATGCATACAACAAGTAATCAGGTCCAAAATTATGCACACGTGTAGGGTGCCACTTAGTGTAGATGTTACAAGCATCAAGCAACAATCATCATGTGGCTCATTTGGTGTTTTTAATTAGTTTTATAATTTGTGTAAAGCTCCCAACTAATAAGGAAAAAAAATATATGCTTGTCTGAGCAGCTTGTTATTGTGTCTTTTAGCACCATCC
This sequence comes from Pygocentrus nattereri, assembly GCF_015220715.1. NCBI lineage: Eukaryota > Metazoa > Chordata > Actinopteri > Characiformes > Serrasalmidae > Pygocentrus > Pygocentrus nattereri. The sequence continues at coordinate 10,537,010 of NC_051231.1, read as the reverse complement.
TACTATTTTAAGTCTTTTGAAGTTCAGAGCATAAGCTTCGTCTCCTCTGCAGACCAGTTTTTGCTCTTGCCATGTTGAACATTATAAACTTTCACTATGATGTGACGCACATGCACAGAATGTTCTTTAACTCCTTTAATTTTCCTTTAATTCCGATTGGGAATATAATCAGACACAGGCGTTTACATGGTTATTATTCTTCTATTTAACTGATTATTTACAGGATTACCCACCTCGTTCAATCAGGTAGAGATTGTATCCTGAATGGCCTCAATCGTACTAGTCAATTCCAATTGAGGCACATATATATTAATGGATTATTAGTCTGCATGTAACCTGGGCTACTCTAGTTGGTCTGATTTTTATAAGCCTTATTTTCACAGCAAAAAGGAATTGATAGTCAAGGTTCCTCAGCTTGCCATGCTGGTGGAAACCTTTTTGAAAAGGGTGGTTCTGTCTGGAATTAAGACAACTTTCAAGGTTTTTAAAGGACCTTTTTATGAATTCAAAAATGACCATGGTGTATTTAGATAAGGCTTATTTCAATTCAGAACCACTGAGAAGAACCAAGATTTAAAAGAAGAACCTTCCCAGGAGCAAAAGGAAGAACCACTGACAGGAACCAAGACTCAAAACGAGAAACTCCATAAGAGCATGAGGAAAAAACACTAAAAGGAACCAAGGCTTGAAAGGAGAAACTCTTGAGGAACATGAGAGAGAACCACTGAGAGGAACCAAGATTTAAAAGAAGAACCTCCCCTGAAGAAAGAGGAAGTTCCACTGACAGGAACCAAGACTCAAACAGAGACACTCCCTGAAAGCAAGAGGAAGAACCACTGAGAGGTATCAGGTCTTAAAAGAAGAACCTCTAAGAGGGACCAAGATTTAAAAGGATAAATTCCCTAAGAACATGAGAGAGAACCAATCATAGGGACTAAGACTAAAAAGGCAACCTTCTTAGAGCATGAGAAAAAAACACTGAAAGGAACCAAGACTTGAAAGCAGAAACTCTTGAAGAACATGAGAAAGAACCACTGAGTGGAACCAAGACTTAAAAGAAGAACCTCTAAGAGGGACCAAGATTTAAAAGGAAAAATTCCCTGAGAGCATAAGGAAGAACCACTGAGAGGGACCTAGAACCTGTGTTCCTCTTGGCTGTTCTGGGTAGTGCAGCTAGGATAAAACTAGGATAGGATTACAAATACAGATGGGTTCAGATAAGACAGGAGAGAAATCTTTGACCACTGTGAAGTCTTCCAAACCTGGTCAAATACTAATTGTGCTGGACATATATAGGACATTGCCATGAAACCTCGTTACTATTAAGGTCAAAATGAGCAGAAGGCAGGTTTACAACCTGAATAACAGTCATGAAGCCTATTTAAAATAATGACAGAAGTTGGAGAGGAACATCGCCGCCTTACAAGAGGCTAGAATAGGTTGTTGAGACGATAATGATTACAGCTGTTTGTTTTTCCCTCAGTAATGACCTCCTATTCACAGAGTGTCACATGGTGATATTGAGCTGCATGGCTGTTTTCACATCTACCACAGGTACAGCCACAGCAGACTGAGCTTAATGATAAATGTGAACAATTATCTCCAAGACTATCAACAATTCTGGCTTGCCGCCGTGTCCTTGGAGAGACAAGGGAAAATGCAGAAGGCTCTGGGTGTTTGCAGGCGCTAATCGGACCCATAACCAGCTGTTGAAGCAGGAAACACTCATTTACATCAACGTCTTCATTAATTCAGCAACCGCAGCCCAAATATTTCGTTCCACTCAGAGCGGTGTAATGGCTTAACGACTTGTAACGTGAAAGCGAGTGAAAATCCCATCAAATCTGCCCAATTAAGGGTGAATAAGATGTATGGGCTAGCCTTGACACCTAAACGACACACCAACAGCCACTTAGCACTGGCTAATTGACTCAATAATTAATCACTAATGGATTCTTAATGTTTTTCATTTACAGCATAGGCTGTGATGTTTGGCATGGGACTTATAAACGGTCACTGTTTCTTAAAAAGCAATTTCAAGTGAGTGGTTTTGCACATTAAATGAGTGGACAGTGTGATTTTGTATGCACATTTCTAGGTAAGGATAGCTAAGCACTGTCCAGAGTTGGTCATGTTCCACATCATAACAGAGTCAGGGATGTTTAGAGAGCCTGAAGCAGTTGAAACTTTTGCTCCAAAGCTGAAAAAGGAAAAAAAGACCAGATACTAAGGTCTTGTGATCAAGTTGTGTCCAAGACTGCTCAAACTGAGCTACGTTTGTCACTATGGAAACAGACACTACTGAAACATGGTAAAGTAACAACTGCATTAATTAATGTGTATTAACTGATTAATTAGTACATTTATATAAGCAGCAAGTGGTTTTCACATGAAATTTTGAGGTTGGCTGATATGTCTTGGGTTAATTTCATTCTGTTGTGTTGGCTCAGCTTGTGAACTGCTGTAATGTTGCCCACACCACTTTGGAACATCTTATTTTAGACCAAAACTGTCCAAAAAGAGAAAAATAAAGACGTATAAACTTTAGTTCCTTTATTGATGGATGGTCCACTGGACGGACTAAAAAGTTCTACGGCTGATCTTTCAGTTACTCAGTTCATAATATCCCAGATGTAAAGTGAATGTAAGTCATGTCTTAGTAATGAATTGATGTGATTGATATGTTTACTTAATATTAGCTAACCATTATTATCACAATAGATATTGTGTTTTTAATGTTAACAAATGCATTATTTAATGTTAGTCAACACTCAATGTGAAAACAGCTGTTTCCTTAATATTAGCTTTTATTTATGCAGTACCTCATGTAAACAAATGAATTGCCTAATATTAGTTAGTATGCCTTACGTAACTGATATTGACAAAATAGAATATTCAGTCATTTGTTTTAATATAATAATCATAAACATAATTTAGGAATAGGGTCACTCAAAGCATTGAAGACTAAAGTTAAAGTCAGTTGAAAGTTCAAAGTACTTGATCCACATGCAGGTATCTCAGTAAACGATGGAATATGTTTAAAAAGTGTCTAAGTTTTATAATAACCACTATGAAATTTTTGTGAAGTCCCAGCGAACTGATAGCTTACGATAGCCTTACTATTATCTAAGCTATAGGCCAAATGAGCTGCTTTAGTAAGACCATGGATAATGAGATACATGAAGTATAATATACACATCAGGTGAGTGAGATGAGCCTACTAAGCATTTCTAGTCAGTTAAAGTATAAATTGTGAGTTAATTGCTAAGAAGTTCAATATTATGATTATTTATCTTTGTCCAGATTCAAATAGTTTTGTATTGTCGATGAATAAATGTAGCACATGTTGACTAAATGCTGCTTAATTACAACACCATTTGTTATTCGTGCTGTTCTTGTTTTATTAGAACTCTTCAGTTTTTAGCATGGACATAAACATCTGATAAGCAGATTTGATTGATTTCTTCATCAAAAGGGTTATTCACTCTCAAATCAGGTGTCATGTATTGCTCCATGTGTGAGAGAGAGAGAGCATTAATATCTGTGCATGAAACTCATCCATCAAAGCCTCTTTGTAAACAACCTCAGTCCAGCCCTGTCACCTTTCAGTGACCCAAGTTTAATTTCATCTCATTTTACAAACATTCCCTAGAAGACCTGCCTTTATTTCTCTCTCTCTTTCTCCCTCTTTTCAGCAGGACTATAATGCCTGCCCTTTAGATGGCCTACATTATTCCTCGGAAGAGCCCATTTGGTTGTGCTTATTGAGCTGTGAGCATGAATAATATCAGACCTGCTTTTAATCTCCCAGCAAGCATGCAAGGTGGAGCAAGATTACTGCCCATATAACACACAATCTGCACAGCTTTACACTCTGTATGTATATATAGGGTTGGGCAAAGTACTTTGAGAAATTAGTGATGGCTGAATACTGAACACACTGACCCAAATGTATTCAGTAATATATTCCATTGCAATACATAAACGAATGTTTTCAGAATACATTTAGAATACGTAATGCTAAAGCACATGGGAAGAACCCTGCTTTTTATTTATTTCACACTGTTCCTCTCTATACCTGGTTGTCAGTGTTCTTCATGACGTTTTTCTGATAATGTGTTTTATGGAAAATTAAATTATTCAAATGAATAGAAAGCATTAATAGAGAGCAATACCTTGGCATCGCCTGCTTTAGTCGACTGCTCTATAATCCCACTGCTCTTTCGTGATTTAGTTCAGGGGTCGGCAATGTGCGGCTCTGTTGCTGCTCCAGAGCAGAATTAGATTTTTTATGTAAGAATTTGCAGTAAAATAAAGCTCTGCTCATCATTCTAACACAGTTTTAACAGTAATTGGTCTTAAATGTAGTTTATATCTGCTAATTCTCCAGACTTTAACCCTGAAAGTTGGCGTGCAGACTGCTGGTCACTATAGCAACGCAAAAAGGCTCACCTACATTGTGACAAACATCAATAATTTAGAGACAAATTAACTTATTTGCGTTTATAAGTACTCCAGCTGGTTTCCTGATACGCTTAATCTGCAGCAACAAACTGGCATACACTAAAAAGTCGCAAAGTTGAAGCTTCGTGTTTGAACTTTCCTGTTCCACCTTAAATGGTGCAGCATTTACATTCTGGCACATCAGGCACCATTTAAGGTGGAACGGGAAAATTAATACAAGAAGCTGGCTGTAAGGGGGAGCGAGGAGGCGGACGCATACGCGGAGATAAGCGAGATTTATTACGGGCAAATCCAGGGTCGTAGTCAGAACAGTCCAGGGTCAATGAGCCGACACGTACACATTTAGGGTATGACATGACAAAGACTTGAATCAACACAAACAATGACCAGGTGCAAAGGTACAAGGATTCAAAGATACAAAGACTGGCAAACACAAGGGGCAAACACAGGGCTTAAATACACGGAACAATGAGGGACAGGTGAAAACAATCAGGGGCGGAGTTACAAAACCAAAACAAGAGCACATGGACAGGACTGGGAGGAGCCAACCGTGACACTGGCGAATGAGAAGCTGACAATTTTCTAATGTTGAGAGACATTTTACAAGAAATTTTTAAGGAAAGGTTTAATGCTGGAGATGCAAGAAAAGCGCCTATAGCTGAGCTAAATCCTGAAGCAGAGCAAAGACTAAACATTTTTCACCTGTACTAGTAACTACATTAGCACATATTGAGACATATTTACAGCCAAGATGGTAAAATGGACATAAAATGTTGTGGCTCACAAGGTGATTTGATTTTTGTTAACAGGACAAATTGGATCTTCTTAAGTTTTGGGATGCTGACCTTTGACATATGCCTACAATTGATCATACAGCAAATCCCATTAACAAAATAAAAAAATATGACTATGAGTAGCTGTATGATTTGCTTAAATTGTAAACGTGCTGTAGAAATAAAACATTTCACTTTTCTCACGCTGATGTTTGTTATTCCATTTTGTGGTCCGTGTTTGGCACAGCCTCCTTTTTCACATCTTTATTTTGATGAGGATATTTTTTTAAATTACATTGTTTATATTGAATAAACAATTGAAAAACATAACTATATTAATATTCAGACCTGTTCCAGCCTAATAGTACAGGTGTTGATGAGACGGACTAAGCAAAGCTGTTCTTATGAGGATTTTATCCAGCTTTTTGGATGATCGAAGTAAAAAAAACTTAGTCCTGGTTACTTTTTATGGTATCCATGGTGATCTGATGAAGCCTGTGAAAACTACACTTGTAGCACATTCTTCCCTCTTGAAGACTATCTAATCCCTAAGAGAGGAACAGATTAATTTACAATAAATTTGCCTGAAGACCTCATTAACGTGTTTTTCAAGAATACGATTTGCTGTTGGAGTTTGGGTTTTTACCCCATTTACTTCCTAAATGATGTCATAGCCAGTTCCAACTCAATAGCTAGGTCTCCCTGTCACGATGGGCTCCTCCCACTCTTCCACATGCATTTGTTGTGTTTTAGTCTAGTCCATGTGATTTCTTTGTTTTGATCCCCAGTCCAGCCACTTGTTTTGTAACTCTGCCCCGATTGTTCCCACCTGTGTTTCCACCTGTGTCCTGTTATCCCTTGTGTATTTAAGCCCTGTGTTTGCCCCTTGGTTTGGTTGGTCTTTGTTTGATGTTTGACGTACTGTCTGTATGTTTGACGTAAGGTTTGTGTTTGAAGTGTTTGTATTGTTTTAAGAGTTTTGTTTTTCTGGCCTGTTTGGAGTTCTGTGTTCATTTTGTCATGACTGTCCCTCCTGCTCTTTGTGTTGGCTATTTGAACCTGGACCGTTTCGACCACGACCCTGGATTTGCCCTCAATAAAACTCGCTTATCTCAGCACGTGCGTCCACCTCATCGCTCCACATCACACTCACCTTCCCTTCATGCTACCAAAACAGGAGGGTGAGGACCAGCACAGTTGCTGCCTCATCTTTATTATTCATTGTACAGATCAACACAGAGAATTCTTTATGTTGATTAGCATCGAGGGGGGAGGGGGGCTACTCACCCAGAGAAAGAGAGTGAGAGAGAGGTTCTTTACGGATGGCCGATACATGACTGGGGGATCAAACTCACAACCACCTGACGGTAGTTTTGAAAAACACTGGATCATTTTTAAAAAGGTGGAGAAAGTTAGAATCTCTCTCTCTCTCTCTCTCTCTCTCTCTCTCTCTCTCTCTCTCTCTCTCTCTCTCTCTCTCACTCTCTCACTCTCTCTCTCTCTCTCTCTCTCCCACTCTCTCACTCTCTCACTCTCTCTCACTCTCTCTCTCCCACTCTCTCTGTCTCTCTCTCTCTCTCTCTCTCACTCTCTCTCTCTCACTCTCTCACTCTCTCTCTCTCTCTCTCTCTCTCCCACTCTCTCACTCTCTCTGTCTCTCTCTCTCTCTCATGCTCACACAGTTGTCTGTCTCACTGGGACCTCAAACAGACATGGCCTGCCTCGTTAACCCTGACAGTCTGACAGCTTTCTGCCAATGAGCAGCACAGCGGCTCCCTCCTCTGTGATCTGCCTTACACTATAAATCTGGTGTTTACAGAAAAAAAAAGATCAGAGACTCATATAGTAACAGCCCCCGCTACACACACTCACACATACACATTTTATATATATATATGTGTGTGTGTGTGTGTGTGTGTGTGTGTGTGTGTGTGTGTGTGTGTGTAAGTATGGCAATATTGTATTTGATACAATTATGCCTATGCCTAGAAAGAGAGAGACCCCTTTGAGAGAATTATAGATATAATATATTGTAATATATATTAAATGTCGTATTTTTTGTATGGGTAGAAAGAAGGAAGACAGAAAGAGAGAGAGAAAGACAGAGAGAAGACATTTACCTGAATAGAAACGTGGAGGAAAGGAGGAAGTGAAGAGTGAAATTTACGACGACATCAGCACTGATGCATGCTCAGTGTTTTAGAACAGGGCCTGGCTGTAAATCGTTATGACTGCAGGGCCTCTCCCATGGTGTTCAGAGCACTTCAAGGTCAAACAAGAGATGTAATACAGTGTGTAACCCATATGCTTAATGAGGAAAATGTCATGCACATACATCCATCCAGTTAAAGCCCTTCAAATCAGTCTTATCATAATTATAATATCCAGCTGTATGTGGTAGGTTTTAAACCCGGCTGCTTTATCAGAAACACCTCACTTGTAGTTCCATTTTGATGGCATACAGTTAGAGACCTCTGATCTGGTGATGCATAGTTCCTCTAGCCCAGAGGCCAGACCAGCGCAGTTTGGTAATGCCCAAACACTCTTACTACACCTGATAATTAACTAATGAGTTTAATTGGGTCATTGAGTAGGGAAGGCACACAAGTGTGCTCAGAAATGATGACCTCTTTTCTAGTCCATCATCTGTGGCCAATGTCTGACCACAGAGCCACTCATTTGTACTAGCTCCAAACCACCACCATGTCATTGCAATGTCCGTAGCTGCATTGGTTAGTGAGTGGATGCAAAAGGTAGGTGTTTCTAATAAAGTGGCCAGTGAGGTGAAGTACAAAATGAGTATTTATAATAAAGTGGCCAGTGAGTGTGAAAACAAGGTGGAGTTTCTAATAAAGTTGTCAGTAAGTGAGCAAACAAAGAAGTATCCAGTAAGTGGAAGCACAAGGTGGGTGTTTCTAGTAAAGTGGTCAGAAAGTGGAAGTCCAAGGTTTCTAAGTGTTTCTAATAAAATGGCCAGTGAGTAGAAATAAGGGGTAGGTGTTTCTTATAAAGTGGTCAGTTCCATTTATGCCACTGTATTGCATAATGTATAATGCTTGCAGCCCTTTTCAGTGGCTTGGCATATTTAGATTTTTGATATAATCCCGAGTAATACAACATGACTGGTTGGCGAATGGGGGCGCAAGCTTAACACTCACCCTCGTCCCCCTCAGGCTACGCAGACAGAAACAGTTGAATAAGTGATGACTAAGAGGTGACAGGGAGATGATGAATCGACGCTTTTGAAGCTGAAATGATGGTTAATTTAGTCTCACAATGGAACAGCGAAGGTTACGGTTAATGAGTTAGCGGTTGAACGACAGAGAATGTGCTGGCGGCGACTGTGGCAGAAGCTGTGAATGGAAATCACATCAGCAGGACATTTCTAGATTTGCATGATTTGAACTGCAGGCGAGATAAGAGACCAAATGGAAAAGCTTCTCCTGATTTAGGCTTTAAAACAACACTTCGCTCAGAAGCGCTGCAAATGCTAGCGCCGGTTAGCCTGATAACTGGTCCGTGCTTACTTCTGTTTGTTATTAGCAGGAAGCGTTTCGGAGTGAAACGTTGAAATTCGAATTACTTTGTGTGGCTTTCCCTTACCACATAAATAACTTGTTTACAGCAGTCGTATCACAAAGGCTCAAAGGAATATTAATGGAGTTTTCCTGTGAAGTTTGCTTGAACTTAATTACGATACATGAGATTAGCTAAAGCAGCCATTAGCATTCAGCCTGGCTGCTTTCATGTACAAACGGCAAATTAGTCTGGTGATTCTCTCTGATTCTGTTGTTTTAGAGGTGCCAAGTGTGAAGTAACAGTCCCTCCTGAAGCAGTTAAAGGGTAAAAAGCTGTGGTTTCATATGACCCCTCTGGGAAATGGGCCTTGTGAAATGCGCTTCTGCTCAAACACTGGAACTGCAGATAGTAGGAATATTGTATCTGGAGGCCATGTCTTTGATGTTTCCTGCTCTTTTTTTTGCGGAAGCCTCACGGCCCAAGAGTCACACATTGAAATCGTGACCTTTTCCATGCTTTACATCAGTCAGAAATGTTTGGCCCCCTTGCTGATACAGGAAAGGCACCGTAGGAGCTCAGAGAGTAGAGATCGGTGTCCTGCTTGGTTTGAGATTTTTTTTTGCTTCCTCTTGTATTTATAGGCGCCAGATTTTTGTATGTGGTCTGATATCTCTTGAATTTTTCAGCTACTTGTATATGCGGTCCTAGATCAGAGATACAGCATTGTGAAAAAGTCAGAGCCCACACTTTCATTTCCAATCAACACATCCATTCAGTACAAGTTGGTCCTTTTTTAAGATTAAGATTAAGTGACCCTTATTCATCCCACAACAGGGAAATTTCACCTCTGCATTTAACCCATCCGTGAAGTGAAACACCACATACACTCTAGTGAGCTCACACACACTAGGGGGCAATGAGCACACTTGCCCGGAGCGGTGGGCAACCCTATCTGCAGCGCCCGGGGAGCAGTTGGGGGTTAGGTGTCATGCTCAAGGACACCTCAGTCATTTACTGTCAGCTCAGTGTCAGGAAAAAAACAGAAAACAGAAATTGTAAATTCTAAATTAAATAGCAACTTAGGAATCTATTGCATACATTTAGAAATAGTCTTTAATCACCTTTTAAACCTTAAAGACCCTTTACTTTGTGATATCAGCATATTAGAAAAGCCAAAACACATTATTAAACCATCATGAACCAACAGAAACACTTGATCGTTTATCTGGGTTTTTTTCAGCAGGGCAGTGTTTTTATGGCTTTATCCTGATATTCTAATCTCCTTTATTCTCCTCCTGCATGTTCTGTTCTTATTATTATTACATGAAGAACCATTACAGAGATATAATAAACACTATTTCCACTATTCACATCTCAGCTATCTGAGAAAGTAATTAGCTGGATAGCTAAGCTAAATTACCAGCTTTTTTTAGTATTTGTTAATTTCTTATTGCATAAAAATGATAGATGTTTATCAAAAATATGTGTGAGGCTTTTATTGTAAGTGCCTTTTAGCTGGCTTAGCTAATATCAGCTACTGAAAGCTAATGTTAGTCTGTGTAAGCTAATGTAAATTTCATGATACATAATTTAAGCTAATGTCGGTTAGTGGCAACTAATTTTAAATGTTAGGCTTTATGACATCATCATCATTATGACAGATTATGATTTCACATGGCAGCATATGATATCTGCCTTGACATAACCATAACCCTTATTTGTTTAGACTAGCCTTGCCCAGATGTGTTGTGTCTCATGTTTTTATCTATTCCTACAGCAATCATTTAGAGAATTTGAAGCCAAAATAAAAGTGCTATATGAACTAGAAGGAGGATGCTTCTGAACCAATTTTAAGTTGGCTTGACTCCACTGGTGTTATTGCTTGACTGAGGCTGTGATTGCTAGTGTTGCTTGGCCATTGCTGTGCTGTCATAAATGCTATGGATGCTAAGGTGTTCTTAGGCCCTTGGTATGGTATCCCAGGTGGTTGGTAAGGTGTTGCCAGATCATTGTTATGGTATCCCAGGTGGTTGCAAAGGTTTCGCTAGCATACTTATATGGCGGCGAAATAAGAGGAGTGTTTAAAAACATTTGGCTACAGAGTGTATGAGATAAGAGCTCCTTACGTTGAATGGATTAAAAAAAGCACAAGCAACCTAATCAAGTATAGGCTCCAAGATCCTGCAAGGTTTTGTGGTTCTACCCTAAAAACTGATGGAAAAGTAGTGTTGCCATTTTTTCATCCTGGACTAGTAAGAAAAGAGTAAAAACAGTAATTTGGCCTCTTTGAACCAACTTAATAATGGGAAGAAAATAAAGCCAACTTAGGAAAGACAAATTATTATAATTATATTATTGCATGTGTAATTTATCTAATTTAGTAGTAATCTAGTTTAAAGCCTTCCCAAAAGAGTAGAGGCTGTTACTGCAGCAAAGGTGGGGCAAACTCCATATTGATACCCTTCATTCCTGAAGAAACACTGAAGGAGCAGATGTCTACAGACTCTTGGATGTATAGAGTATGTGCGCCCACTTGTTCAGCCAGTGAAGGTGCGGTACATACACACTGCAGAAATTATTTTAGCGGAACAGAAGCAGAAACAGGGGAATCATCTCCGTAGCTTGTCTCGGGGCAGAGCTGAGCAGAGTGTAAATGCTGAGGCACAGAGAGTCTGAGAGACATTCATCAGAACTGTCTGCTCGGCCCCGAACACTCACCGCTCCAGCTGTCCAAATCAGTATCACGCTGGATAAATTACCTCTGCCAGAGTCAGCTTCTACAAGACATTCTTTCTTCTCCCCCTTCTTTCTCTTTTTCCCGCTCTCTCTCTCGCTTACTCACTGCTGTCTCTCACTCTGCCTATCCGAAGCTCTCATTAGCACTCGCTCTTCTACCTTCAGCATCTTCTTCTCTCCGTCGTCTCCTCTTTCTCCAGCCATCTCTCTCTCTTCACCCCTTCTTCTGTCCCTTATCTTTGACAGAGGTGCCATCTGTTTCGTTCACCACAGAACTTTCACACAGTCCGCACAGTTTCTTCCTTCTGTGTCTGTCAACCTCATGAAGCTCAAAAGTTTGGAATCACTGTTTTCAAAAGGCCCAGCATCCTCACAATGCCTGTTACCGTGGTTACGCTTCGTTTTGGAGGACCAAGCGAGACAAATATGATCAGAGTAAAGAAACAAGCTTGTTGCTATCTGTAGACAAATCAAGCAAACAGCTGTTCAAAATTAAGTCTATCATTCAGTAACTACAATGAGTTGAATATGAAAGGCGTATTGTTTCTGGCACCGGATTTGCTCTGCTTGCATTCTTCTTCATGGCAAGTAAATAAAAGAAATTGAGCTTCTTTTCTCTGTTTGGACAGCTTCCACTATTGAACAAACTCTGAAATTCATCTTTTACATCCTCCTCTCCAGCTTCGTTCAGCACTGCCATTTAAATTTACTGTTTGCCCTATAAGTTCAAACTAGTGGTTCAACTTTTTTTGAAGTCAGGTGAAATGGACCTATAATGAGTAATAGATGTAGTTATGTTATAACTGAAGTTTAGGGGAGGAACATGCCTGAAACCCCCCTTCTTCCAATCTAACACCCCATAAATTCACATTCTCGCCTTCCCTTCCCATGACGAAGCCTTCGCAATCCCCACCGCCACCCCATCTACTCAGTGTTCCTCAGTCCTACATCAGTTATGAGGGGGGTCTGGCCTTCAAACTACAGACAAAAGCTGCCCAGAACTCCAGCCCAAGCAGGCCAAGTTCTCAGAGTTCAAGTCAAGTCAGCTTTATTGTCAATACTACAAAATGTACAGGACATACAGTGTACTGAGTTCTACCCTCCCTCAATCAGTCTTCCCTCATTCTACCACCACCATGTTGAAAGCATGGTCTGATGGTCTGCTTATTAACAATCTATTCATAAGCAATTACAGCAGATAGAAACATACCATTTGTAACCATGTTTAAAAAAACTGTTAAACATGTATTTAGATGTGTTGATAGAGTGTAATTTTTCGGTTATAAGGTGATCTGAATTTACAATCAAACATGCTACTAGTGGTCACATTTCAGTATCCTCTTATATGTTATGAATATTTTTGCATGCCCTGTTAATCAGAACTCATAAACAACTGACAACTAATTTTACAATGATTCCATTGCTTTAAACTTGTAAGACAGAGACAAATGAGCTGAAGAAAGCATTCATCAGCTTTTAGCACAGATGGTATCCCAGGTAGTTGCTAAGGTGTTGCTAAGTTCGTGTAACTTGTTTAGTAGGAATGGCTTTAAAGCTGTTTATATAATTCATATTGCTGTTGTCGGGAGAAAACGGTTTTCAGTTTTTGACATAATTTGACATAATAGACCAAAAGAAATGTCCCAAAATTACTTGGAGAAAAGTCTGCTTCCATTGATTTACATTAAATTTTGAATTACATTAAAATACATTAAATGAATTACATTAAATAATAATAAAGTTGGGCTTTTCCTTCTCCTGTAAAGATTTTGGAGATACAAGGTTTTCTTCTGACAACAGCAATATGATAGATAAAGGGGACCTTGTAAATGTTTACTACACTGTTAGAAATTAAGGTTCTGTACAGGTAAATTTTTTGTTCATCAAGGTACAAACAATGTAAATATACCCTCAAAGATGCAAAAGTAGTTTTAAGGTCCAGTTGTGAACCGTAAATCAGTTTTTCCAGGTGAAACGTTCATATTTGTGCCTTTTCATAACCTAATATTTTAAAACAGAACAATAAAATAAAGAGCCTGGAGATGAGATGGGGTGTATGGAGTCAATACAACTTTTTAATTTCAATGAATTATGGTACAATGATGTTCCCTGACTAAAGGTACCGAGATGAACCCTAGAGGGAACTACCCCAGTGAGGGGAGGGGCACTGACAGTTTCATACCTTTCTTTCAGAGAGTGTAATTACTTTAAAAATGATGAAATTATGGAATGTGATCATGTACAAGCATGAAAACTACCATGAAATAAATTATTTATATGACAGATGATTTCAGTCCTTCCAGCTCATCACAAAGGGGGCCAAGCACCAAAATGGCTCAGATCCTACAGAGAGACAGCTCATCCTTAAACAACAGATCATTTCCACAGTTGTCCATCAAATTGACACAGTAAATCACCACCTGCTTTCATTTCCCTCTCCAGCTACATTGTCACTTCCCCTTGTGCTAACAAATGCTTCATAATCAAGAATTTGTAATGAAGGGACTGAGGGTGTTTTTATTATAGTTCACTACTTAAGGCACACTAAGTGAAGGTCAGTTTACAGGGGGTTTGGGCAGAACAGGGATTGTGCACAGTGATGGGCAGTGACGTCTCAGGTCATTTAGTTGTTTAAAAAAAGCTACAGTTATATTTTGCAGAAGAGATATTGCTTGTGTTGATTGTTGATCAGCAAAAATCTTGATAAATATGTTCCAGTTAATTGAAAGGATAGTATTATTATTTAATATATCTAAAAGAAAAATATCCTGCCTTCCGCCCAATGACCGCTGGGATAGGCTCCAGCACGCCCCCCCCCCACCCCCACCCCCCCTGCGACCCTGAGGGAGAAGCGGCTTGGAAAATGTGTGTGTGTGTGTGTGTGTGTGTGTTTGTAGAATAAAAATGTAGCATATCTTAAAATTAAGGTGATAGTTACGATTAACAGTTCAGCTGTCTTTTTTATTCATTGTATGCAACCAACATAAATTGGCCTGATTTGCTATTTCGTCTTCTAGCTGTCGGCACTCAGCTTAACAGCTCCTGACACATTACTCAGATAAAGACACATTACTCACTGCCACCCCCAAAGGTGGTATAGCACTAATCAGTAATATGGAAGGGCATTTTAGTCTTTATTTAAAAAAAATTCAAATCATAACACCCTCATCCAAAAAATTAAAGGTCTCCTAATGCTACAGCGGAGTAGTAAACCAAGAGCCGCCATGTCATTATATTTCTGGGAATGCAGTTATATGGTTTTGGCAAGCTGAAGGGGGGTCACTTAAGCAGGCAACAGAGACCCCATTTATACAAGCAGGAATTATTGTAATTGTTAGGATTTGGAACCTAAACATGCATTTTCCAATGAGTTTACTTTAGTAAAAAAGTTTCATTTTGAATTTCTTCAGCCCACTGGCCAGTCTTTCTGCACAGGCTGCTGTTGTTGGCCTAGGAGAAGGGGGCAAACTGAACACCTTTGTTGCCTCATTCTTGAAAATGATGGTATGCACCATCTCCGTTTACCTGATATACAATCTTTAGCTACAGGCTACCGCACACCGAATGCACTCAGACTGCAAAATGTAGCACGCAGCTTTAACAAAGCACTGTTCTGTATTACTGTAATATAATAAACCCAGACTTAGACCACCAGTCTATAGTGGGTGAAGTGGCTTGAAATTCACCCTAATAAAGGCATTAATTTTACATCTTTAAGATAAACAAACGCTAATCGGGTAAAAGCTAATTGTAGCCAGCCTAGTCACTAATTGTAGCCACTTCACCTCAAACCTTTTAGCATGAAAACAGCATGTTGATGTAGTGTTGATAACAAATTTACTCAATGATGTTGAAACTTTTACCCCATTAAATCTAAAAGTAGAGTCGGAAATAAAGTTCTTTTTTTTTTGTTTGCATGACGTAGAGCTTCTTGTCTGGTGACCTGTAGCCTTTAGCTGGCTGTAGTCGTTCCATGGTTTCTTCATTGGACTAAACTAACAATAACTTATGACCAAAACTCGAGACACAGGCTCTACACTGCCTTCTGGCAGAGTGTAGAGTATAGACTTCTCATGGTTCTTTAGTATAAGAATGTATAACATTAGAAAGGAGCTGTTTTTCAAATCCAATGAAACTTTCATGACTATTCAAATATTAAAAGTTCTCACTCTTTCCTGGTCAGTAGTTAGATCTTGTGCGATGTGTCTCATCAAATGCATTCTGCTTTATTTACATTCAACCCAACTAATGAAAACACACCTATTGTGACAAACATATGATGATGAAAGCTAAAAACTGTGGGCTACAGGGCAGTTGACAACAGATGGGCTTCATTCTGTAATTGTACACCTCTATAGTGGACCAGTGAGGTACTTGCAGCTCATAAAGTGGACAGTGAGTGTGTAGCAGGTTAGGCCTGCTTTTTTGAGTTCCTTTTTGAGGTTTTGTTTACAGAAGAAAAGAAAGAAATCTTCCTGTGCTTGTTGAGTTTTCACCTGCTGCTGTTACCCAAAGGAGTCAGGAGTTTCCCCTGCCTCTTACCAGAACAACAAAAAGAACCCTGAAAGTAGAACTTCAGAGGGCTCAGGGGAAATCGCTGGTGCTTGTGAGAGCAGCTGCTAGACTCGTGAGACTGGAATTGACACTAGACGCACCCCAAAACTCAATGGAGAGTTTGACTTGCGAATAACAACAAGACTTCTCACGAGTTATTGAGACAGTGAGCACGTGCACCATACAAAATCTTCTGTTCCTTTAAGGAAAATGCTTCCTATCTAGCAAAATTAAGTGTTGGTAACCCGTATAAGTCGCACTTATTTCTGAAAAAATTACATACCATAATCAAGGTGCATAAAAAGGGGCAAAGTCAAAGGTAAATGTGTGAAAAAACAGGAATTTCCGAAATTCAGAAAAGGGTGAAAAGATACAGAAAAAGTTGGAGTCCTAACAACCACCTGGAAGACCTGGTAGACACCAAAACTGTCCCCATCAGATAAATAGCACTTAAAGCTTTCGTCTTTGAGAAAGAGGAGAAAATCAAGCTGCTTCAGATCTGAAAAAACATTCATAGGTGTTTCTGTCCATCCTTCCACTGTGAGAAGACCACTCAGCACTATGGGTCTGAAAGGATGAGTAGCTGTCAAGATGAACATCACTGAGAAAAGGAGGCAGACACATCAAACAAAGATGCTGAGCAATGGACTGACCACCCCATTGATTTTAGGAACATAAGAAGCAGAAAATTAAATCAACTTTGGAAGTGTGGAAAAATATCCCTGTGAGTGTAGCTACTATGTAATTTACTATAAAGTTAACTATATAATTACATAATTATATTTAAGTTGTCTGGGACAATCAGTACTCATAACTTTTGAATTGACTAAAGGCTACCTTTTTTGTTGACATGTTTATTCCAATTTATAACTCACAGTGTGCAGGTTGTGCAGCTTCATATGCACCCCCGGCCAAATTACTAATTTTCTTAGCAACTTTTCTTTACATAGGAAAGATTTTTTACACTTTAATGCACAATTTCTGTTAATTTTTCTGAATTTATCATACTGGGAGGCAAAAAAAAGCACATAAAATATGGCCTGAGTTCTCAGAACAATGGACTGACCACCCCAAAGTCCAGACTTCAGCATCGTTGAATGTCCTTCTGAAGAATCCAAACCCTAACTTAACCAGGGGACCAGCCGTATGTCTGGAGAAGTGAAGTTTATTTGTCTGCGCGCAGGTACCAGACACCTAGCAAGCCCGTGAGACCCTGGGCTGATGCAGTGTTATAGCAGGACTGATGCCAAAATCAGGTTCAGCCTATACATGACACATGATGGGTGTGACAGACATGACCATGTAGGGATAAACGAGAATAGACAGAAGAGTGTTCTAAATACAGTCGCAGTACAGTACACACAATACAGAATTCAATGACATATAACCTTACAGAGCAGTACTTTTCTACACTTCAAATGTAAGAAGCAGGAAATGCAATACCAAATTCCAAGACTGAACTTTGGAAGTGTGGAAAAAATCCATGTAAGTGTAACTACTATATATATATATATATATATATATATATATATATATATATATATATATATATTCACCATATTTATATAGAACTCATGTATAATAATAATAATTGTTATTATTATTATTATATATCATTTTATGTTGTATATAAATATAGTGAAGTGTACTATATGTATATTTAAGTACCATATAATTGTAGTGTATATACTATATATATATATGCATACCACAGTATTGGTCAAGAGAAACCACCCAAAACAATAGTAATCTTTGTGTAAGCATTGCATGCAAAACATCTCTTGCTACCCCATAAAAAAAGAGCAGAATTTTGATGTATTTACTCTGTTATGAAAAAAGCCGGCAGGAAAAAGGTTATGACACTTCATCAAAGCTCTTTTCATTCATCTGTCTTATAGAGCACGTAGGCCATAAAGAGTTATTTTCCACTGAAAAATCAATATGCTTTCTGCCAAAGCTTTGCTACGACTTCTCCATTGGCAGTTTAAATGGGGGGAAATTAAACTCCCTCTCCTCTGTTCTGTACCGCGGACTAAATCAATGATGAAGCCTTTTCTCTCTATGCTATTTGCCCAATGTAAATTCAGTTATTTTCAGATTGTTTTCCATCTCTGAAGTCTGAACTCAGTTGGTTTTTCAGCAGCCGGCTTTCCTTTCCATAAAAAACAGATCTTGGCCTTTGTTTAGTAACAGGTCGTGCAGTTTTGAGCTGGTTTAAAATGTATAGGTTTATACTGTTTCTCTGCTCTGTGACCCAATTACAGCGATACAGACGGAAGGCAGACACTTTGTTTATTGGCTGCTGCTTTGGGCCTTCTTATCATAAGTATTGCTGAATGCATTATCATTTTAATGCTTTCTATTATTGATGCCAGTTATGGAACATTGTGGCTTGTTAGAGCTTATTGCTGATTCACTTAAAGCATGACTGGTCATGTGACTTGTGCTATATTGGATATGCTGTAAAAAGAAGCTTTCTTGCCTCTTTAAACTTTCATTTCTCTATGCAGTGATCCACGTGATTTATACACAGTGGCACACATTTCCTGGTGTTCAAAAGTTTGGAGACACGTGCTATATTAGCATTATTATCGAGCTGTCCAGTCTTCCATGTGTCATGCTGTTCATGACGTATGTGGTTCATGTGATGTTACTGATTAAGACTTTCAAGATGTTTCAGTTGTAAGATGATTGTTCATTTACATTAATGACAAATTAGTCTCTTATGTAAATGAGTGTGACCCACCATGTTAAAAACATCAGATCTGAGCAAACAATCTGATTTGAGCATTGAGGCTTGTGACATTACCCGGTTGAAGTGGCACAAATCAGATTTTTTGCCTTAATGCCAGATCTGATGTTTTCAGACATACAATTCTGATCCAACCTGAGCCACTTTTATATGTCGTCGTAGATTGGATATGTATCCTGTATGTGGCCATGCAACCTTAAAACAAGTGCTCTCAGATCTGTTCGGAGTTATTTGTCTTCACAGTGAAGGCTTGTTCTGCTCGTTAATTTATGATGTTACTGAGTAGGATGTGTGCATGCGGGTTGTTTCAGGACACCACTTCATTCACATTAATGACAGATTTGAGTCTCTTACCAAAATGAGTGTGAACCATCATGTTAGAGGCCATGTTCACATTACCAGTTTGACGTAGCACAAATCAGATCTTTTGCCGTAAAGTTTTTAGAGCTGTGTGCACACACAAATCAGATCTTTTCAAATCCGTCCTGAGTCACTTTCATATGTGGTCTCAGATCAGATATATATCCCATTTGTAGCCATGCGACCTTAATGTGATGCTCCGATCAGAATTCATATGCCTTTTCTTTACATGGCACATGCACCTTCATTCAGCGTTACCATGGCAGCAGTGCCAAACAGAAGTTAAGGTCTGTAAACGGTGGAAAAGCAACACATCTCACCTTTTTCACCTTCATTTTCCTCTAATAATGAAGTTGAGAGCTGATCCAAGTTAATGTTCTTCACACTGAAGGCTCGTTCTGCTTGTTAGTTTGCTATCCAACATTTGTTCACATGATGTTACTGAGTAGGATGTGCGCATGTGGGTCATTTCAGGATGCAGTGCATTCACGGTGATGAGATTTGAGTAACTCACATAAATGAGCACGAACCATCATGTTAGAGAGACCGGATTTGAGCAAAAAATCCGATTTGAGTAATGAGGCTTGTAATGTGAACGTAGCCAAAGTGAGATCAGATTTGAAA
This sequence comes from Pygocentrus nattereri, assembly GCF_015220715.1. NCBI lineage: Eukaryota > Metazoa > Chordata > Actinopteri > Characiformes > Serrasalmidae > Pygocentrus > Pygocentrus nattereri. Next base: position 10,517,228 of record NC_051231.1, on the reverse strand, counting down.
AGATCAGATTTGTGTTCACACTGCTCTGAACATATCAGATTTAAGTCACATTAGGACAAAAAAAATCGGATTTGTGCCACTTCACTCTGGTAGTTGAGTTGAGCATTTAGGCTTGTGATGTGTGTAGCCAAGGGATGAAGTGTCACAAATCAATTTTTTTGCCCTAATGTGACTCAGATCTGATGTTTTCAGAGCAGTGTGGACACAAAAAATCAGACCCAATCTGAGCCACTTTTATATGTCAGAGAGATCGAATTTGAGCAAAAAATCAGATTTGAGTAATGAGGATTGTAATGTGAACATAGTCAAAGTGAGATCGGATTTGAAAAGATCAGATTTGCATGTTCACACAGCTCTGAAAGCATCAGATATGAAACACATTAGGACTAAAAATCAGCCTTAGGCGTTTCCACCCACATACATTGCTGATAAACTGGTCGTGTCCTGACGAGAGCAGAACACAGGCTTTTTGGCTGTTTTTAGTGTTTGTGGTTCAGATCACCAGTGAGCAGACGCCTCCTCTGCACAAGAAGAGAAACATCATTTGAACAGGAGTACAAGAGCTGTTATTTGAGGAACCAAATGAACCGTGATGTCTGCTATTACTGTTGTTATCTGGTTAGATGCTATCTGATATTATGAGCTATTGTGGTAGGGGGGCTACCACTGATGCCTGTGTCACGTCTGATATTAGCTTTGCAATAAGAACATTAGGATGGGACCATATTTCTCTCTTGGCACCTTCATCTGTGTGTTATGAATCTTCTGTATCTTGATAAACGGCAGCTTTAATATATCTCACGAGAGGAACACTGCTTACTTTTCAGCACCGCTCGTGCCGCTATGCTGTTTGCTTTCGTTGATTGAAGTCATTTGTTCAGGTTGAGCTAAAAATTGAAGCAGTTTAGCTAATTGTGTTCCATGTCTGAAGCGCCGAGTGTAGTCATGTGCTTTGTTTATCATTAAACTGTCTGTCTTGTGTTAAAGCTAATAAGTAAAATTGAAAGAATCGCACTTAATTTGTGACACACGTCAGTGATATTTCTTTCGGTGCAGTGGGCCGTGAGTTTTCCTGGAGGATAAAAAGCTTTTGATGGAAGAAACGCCATCGCTGCACCTGTGCCAAATGTGTCTGGGCCTTCTGAAATGAGAATATCTAGTCTATTACTATGCATTCTGCGCATGCTCATAGTTTACAGAGGTTCATTCTGCTACAGTGTTGACAGTATATTTAGCCAGTAAAGTATTCAGGTAGGATCCTGACGCATAAGCCACTGTCTGTTAGGGTCTTGGTATGGGCGTGGGGGTGAGATTGGAGGTTAGTGATCCAGAAAACAAGTCTGAGCGTCAGTAGGATGTGACATGAGGGCGCAAAGCCAATTTTTGCCTGCCTCTGCTTCAGAACCTCCAACTGACCATGAAAGAGGTGAGTAATGTAGAGTAAAAGTTTGGACAGAATTATTTTTTCCTTATTTTTACCATTTTCCATAATTCTGAATGATGACAAGGACATCAGAACTTTGAAATAGCACATAGGAAACTGTCCAGCGGCCAAAAGATACAAATAAACTGCAACTTTTGTAATGGGTGGACATTGGGCCTCATTCACCATCATCTTCCTACGTTTTTCGTTAATGTGTTCTGGTTTTTTGTACCTGTCTGTGTTTCTTTGTAAGAAATTCCTGCTTTTTAACACCGCTGCTGCTTTTGCAGTGCTATGGAGAACATGGGCACATTACAGAAACTGACTGTGACATTTTGTCAGTTCTGAGAAAGAAACATATTCATCAGTGCTCATATAAGAGTTTTCAAAAAGTAGTGCTTCAGGCCAAGCAATTCTGAAAATTTCTTTCAGAAAAGTCATAGTGGAGTTTTCAGCCACTGGGCTTATTCAGTGTGGTCTAAAATCACATCAGATTCACCTGGACCAAAAAATGATTTTGTCTATGCTCTGATTGTTGACGGCGTCTAGCTTAAATCATCTAGTCTCTGCTGGTTTGGTGAGAAATAGGCTCTTCATCAGCTCTTGATTAGTTGTGTGTCATGCATGACATGTGGCCTACTTTATTGTTGTAAGGGCAGCAGATCCATTTCTGAGCGGCTGAACTGGATGTAAGACAGAGAGAGTAATATAGTGAATGATTTTTATGTTATAGATTTTTGTAGCATGTTGTCGTGCATGTTCAGTCTTTATTATGCATTGAGCAAACTACCATACAAGACATTATCTAATGACTGTTTGCTGACCAAGGACCACAAAAATACAGGGTGGTATGGTGCTGATTATTGTCATGTTACTGCACACCCTGTATTAGTTTATTACATTGCAATTTGCCAATGATTGACCTTTTATAGATTCATGTACTTGGCTTGTGTCCAACTCGCTCACTCACTTTTAGCTCCATTGGGGATTCTCCACAAGGGGGTGCTATTAGTACCCGAATAGCTTTTATTGCTTCAAATCAATGAAACTATGGAAAAGCATGCACACACACACATTTTCTAAACCGCTTATCCTGCTGGGTCACGTGGGGTGCTGAAGCCTATCCCAGCATTTATTGAGAGAAAAGCAGCAAACACCCTGGACAAATTGCCAGTCCATCGCAGGCCAGACACATAGACATACACATTCACACACACACTCACACCTAGGGGCAGTTTAGCATGTCCAATTGGCCTGATGCTGGCAAACGTCTTTGCAATTAGTTCATTAGCAGGTTGTAAAGCAGAAATCTGATTACTGCCTGACTCATGTAGATCCGGAATTTCTCCAGTACCTGATTACCCAAGTTTATGTAAATGCGTTGATTGGATTACTAACAAAATCTGATTTTCTGTTAGTTATCAGATTATTAAATACATATAAATACTGTCAGTAATCAGTGATTGCTCGCTTTGTACGTCAGTCAAATGCCCCTTTCCTGTCGAAATAGGTGGTTCTTCACCATGTTGAGCCACAGAACACACAAGACTCTGATAATAGGCAGAAGTCTGGATTGTGAGTTTTAAATAGATTTAAAATTTGTCTCAATTCCACAGCTTGGTCCTTATTTAGTTAAGTAAGCGTCTCTACCTAGGAATTACAATAGGGGCGCTGGAACTGTAGGGGACATGTGCTCTCACCAATTCAGTGAACGGCAAAAATACATTATAAATAAATGTTACAAACAAAGCTAACAAACATTTAGATCAAGAAGACATCTGACTTCCAAACAGTATATCATTCCAACTGTACATACTAAATGTTGTGTTTGTAAATGTTAACCTGTGTAATGTGCTGTTAGCTTTTGTTAGCATTTAAGTTGTTTGCTATGCATTTGCTGAGGTCAGTTAGCAGTTGACTTATGCTATAAAAGTCAGAGTTGCACAGAATTTGCAGCAGGATTCAGAGTCCCAAAGTTCCAATAACTCGTCTTATTTTTTGTTATGAGATAATGATGCACTCTGCATGGAACAAGGGTTAAAATCAACAGAGCCTTAAACCACGTGAACCAAAAAGAACAACAATACAACAATAATAACCATGACACGCAAACTCCTAAAGCCAGTTTTAATGATCATTTTTCTGCACTGAGAGTAACAGACAATGAATGATGTAAGCAACTGTGTAGGGCTGAGACTAGTTTAGATGATGGAACTGATGGTGATGACTTGAATGAAGGTGCGGCTGCCCATAAACAATAAACAGCCGGCCTTATAATTGGAAAGCATTACTATTTCAAATAGGACACTTTACATCTATTAGACCATCTGTTACATCAATCCGACCATCTGTTATGGAGCATGCAGGCACCGAGACAGAGAAGCCTTTTATAGTGTGGTGTGAAGATCACTCTGTTCAACAGGCAGGTCAGGACATTCCAGCACTAAATTCAATCCAATCCGATTTTATTGGTGTTTCGCATAACAGATATTGGTCCCAATGTAGTTTTACAGAAGTGCAGGTGTGACCCTCTAATGAGCAAACCAAGGGCAAAAGTGTCAGTAAAAGTTCCCTAAGAGCACAAGGCAGGACCCCTGACAGGGCTGTGATGCCACTTCCCTCTGCTGCTCTGGACTGCCAGCACTAAACAGAGGCATCGCTGCTCCTTCACTTCAGCTCCTGATGTGAGTACATTTTAGTAGCCTAGTTTGCCAGCTTTAGTTTTAATAAAACACAAAGGCTTTGTTTTCTAAAAACAACTCAGAACTAAGTGATTTTTCAAGCTTCACAGTGAACAATGTCTCTACCAGTCAAGATGATCTGAACACTAAGATGCTTTTGTTAAACTTGGTTAGCCCCTTAAATGGTCAGGGTCCACCAACAGGCCCAAAGTTTTATTACGCATGTTTATAACCTAAGAATAGCTCAACTAGTGCAGTGAAGTCCATGTAGTTGCTGGAAAAATAGCCCTAGTATCCTAATAAGCCTTGGATTCTAAGGGGTTAAGCTTCACTTAACCTCATTGTTTTTCACCATTTTACAATAATAAAGTATGTTTTTACCCCTTAAATGATCAGGGCCCATTGGCAGGCTGAGTTTTAGAGGCTTGTACTCCTGATTCCCGTGAGACAATATTTCACTAATTTTCAGTGTTGGAAGTGCGCGGGAAACCAGTGCACTGAAGGCAGGAGTGGGCCAAAGCACACATGAAGAGCAATATCCTAAATAAAGTCAAACGATTGCTAAATCATATCTATAAACAATATGAAATGATAAAACAGTTCACATAAGTCATGATAAAGAGTTGCGAAGCAACCCGTCATGTGAACAGCACATGTTCTTGTAGCTTACAGAGACAGCAGAGGGTTCAGTGCGACGACCACAGCTGCCCAGCAAAACACCAAAAATAACCGCTCTGTGGTTTAATTCCTGCTTTGTGGTTACTGGGAATAAATGGCAATTGGTGAAGTTACTCACAGTGAGCCTGAGGACCATGACTGCCGTGTAAAGTGTGTCACTCCCTCATCCAGGAGCTGAAACAATAATAGCATTTTGCAAAACTACTAAAAACGGTCACCCATTGCCCTGTATGAGCTGCCTTTGTATATATATGAAGCAGTATATATAAGCAGAAGACAGTCTAATCCTTCGGATTGTTGTTGCCTTGCCAACAAGAGAGAACGGTGATTGGTGGAGTGACTTCATGTTGCTTACCTAAATTGACAAAAACAAAACACATTACAGCGAATAAAATAATGTTGCATTTTCTCTGTTCAAAATTGAGCTTGATGTGCAAGATGTTGTTTGTACAGATGCTCTAATTAACTGAATGATGTCTATGTAAATCGCATGAATAAAATGCCATTGGTGTGTAGAAACAGTGTTTTATTGTGGACATATTTTCAAAGCCAATGTAAGTCATTGGTGTGCATATTTTGAGGAAAAACAAGGCCTGAAATATGCAGCTTGCACAATTATTCAAAACCTCCATGTGTCCGAACTGGAATTTGAGAAATTCCCCAGTTGGAAAAATATATGTAGGTGTCATTTGTAATCTTGGTAACTTTCGAGGGGTTTGAATACTTTTATAAGCCGCTGCATATGTGCATTGTGTTTATTCATCACTGGGGATTTTGTAGCTCAGGAACATTGTAAATAACGTTCTGAATTTCATCTCCTTCCCTGAACAAAATAACTTTTCAAGGCCCAGGTGTGGCTTTTCGTTTCCCTCTGCGGTGAGATTAGATGGGCGCAAATGCACTGTGAGGTTCTGCATTATATAGCAAATAAATGGACTTGTAGCTGTGGAGGCTGATGGCAGCAAGTTGAAAGTTGGGTTAGACGAAAATGGGTCATGACAAAGAGCTATGCAACAGCAAGAAACTAAAATAAACACAGGACGTGAGTGCAGTGGAGTGTGTTTTGAGAGGAGGCCCATCAGAGCATGACTCCGAGTGTGCGGACTGTGATAGGACCTCAACAGCTCGCATGTTATTCATTGTACCCAGAGATGTCAAACAACAGTTTGACCAAGAGCTGTAGGTTTGTGGTAGGTTGTGAATGATGTACAACTGTTTGACATTCTTTCAAACTGTAGGACATCTATTCTCATTAGTCTGTTGTATCCCAGACAGGAAGTTAAGCTAATCAATAACAAAGATTTGAATACTATTAATGGTTATTATACATAGTTTGGAGAAATTTCTAATCCTTACCATATCTGTGTTTGTAAGTACAGCGTTAAAAAGATGGTTCTTCAAGGGCTCTTTAGTAAAATGAATGGTTCTATTCAGAATCACGAGTTCTACATGGAACCACATGCTTAAATGGTTCTTTACATGGTGAAATGGTTCTTCAGATTGGAGACTGTACCAATAAAAGTTCTACTGTTATGAGCGGGACAAGAATCCTTTTTAGTGTTCTAAAGAACCATATACAACACACACTCCATCAGTCTGAAGAACCATTTTACCATGCCAAGAACTCTAAACAAGCAAAGGGTTCTTTGAGCATGCATGGTTCTACATAGACCCCTTGAGGACCATCTTTTTGTGTGTAGGAGAGGAGATATTTTGTTATGATTTGAATTTGAAAGTCATGTCTTATTTTGTGAAAAGAAAAAAACAAGGTCAGACATAAAGATACTGAACATAAATCAAATGTGAAGTGTAGTGTTGTTCACTATTATAACTATGTAATTACCTAGTAATTATGTAATAATCTTTTGTATTGCAAGACCACAATATGGCATAACACCTCTGAGGGTCATAACAGAGGGTCATAACACCCCTTATTGACCTCTGAGGGTTAAGTATATTCAAATTTTCCTTTCTAAATGTTGGCATTTTTAAATTTTGAAATTCGAGATGGTCATTTCAGTCAAATTTGATGTTCAAACTTTGTAATGTGTTATTATACACATACGATATTATTAAACACATACGACACAGGACACAGGCCACAGTACATGGGATGCATCAGATCAGCCTCTTACTGCGGTTTATTAACCCAGACCACAAAAACACACAGCAGGTGAGGATGAAATGAACACAGAAAGAACTTTAAAGATCTTTAAAGCTGCATTAAAGTGGTATGTTAGCGCTATAGTGGTTTGTATAAATGTTAGGAGTTTGGAGACCTCTCTGGTGGAAATGTGTAATTGCACATATGTGGAAGAACACTTCTGTGATGTGGCCTGTGTATAAAGCCCCTCAGAACTTGTCCTCTGTGTTCTGCTGTGTTCTCTGGAAGAGTGGAGCTCTTTGGGATGAGCTGGAGTGTCCAGAACTGACCATCCAACAGCGCTACCTGACCTCAGTAATGCTCAATCAAATCCTCATGGCAGTGTTCCAACATCTAGTGTACAGCCTTCCCAGAAGAGTAGAGGCTGTTACTGTAGCAAAGGCGGACGAACTCGCTGTTAATACCCTTCATTTTAGAGGAAAGGATGGATGAGCAGGAGTTTAAGCTTTTGGAATAGTGTAGTTTGCCTTGGTGTCTGTACAGTTCCTGGCCTTGACGTGCTGGACACTGTGTTGCTGTTGTTAGGAATTCTTGTCACTTGTCTTGCTCTGTGTCCTCTCTACCCATGAGCCACAGCATGAAAGTGACTGGCTGACTTTTGTGCTGCACCACAGACTTCTGGGTTTTAGTGCTGCTTTTCATTTGGGTGACTTTGGGTTAAGATCACTGCTGTTTTGCTGATTCTCTCTCTCTTCTTCTTTCTCTGTCTCGCTCTTCCACACTTTGAAACACAACCTCGCCCCCTCTCTTTTTATCTCTCTGACTTGGACAGTAGGATATTTAGTTAATTAGTGGACTTTGAGTGGACTGGCCAGTCTGTGCTTTATTTTCTTAGGCAGTTTATTTTTGCTAGGTGTCTGTATGAGCTGGTATGCTCTTTAGGGGTTTCCACACTTGTATATAAGCGTGTAAATGCTGCTGTACTGTAACTCAACCCTAACCTTAAAGAGACACTCCAGTCCCAAACGGCAAACATAACCATCAGCACATCTGTTGTAAACATACTTACCCACCTTCTACAGTGTTGCTGCATGGTCTCTAGAGTGAGATTTTCTAGATTAAAGACTAGAAAAACCCCCTTCTGATGATGTATATTGAAGGTGGGAGGAGCTTTTGATAAAGTACCATGGCTTTGGGGTGGATTACTTTAGTTTTGTTTTTTTTTTTTGCTTTAATTCAATTATTCATTCCCATGCCCTACTAAGTTGTGGCCACAACATATCTATTCGTTCCCCTGTCCTACTACATCATGGCCAATCGTTAGAATCTCATTCCCATGCATTATTTCTATTTATACAGGATGTGACCAGCAAAGCTCCACAAGAACCAACGGAAACACTTTAGTGGCTTCTGGGGTTTTTCAGCAAGGAATGGTCCTAAGATGTGTCTGTGTAGTGCATGCTGGGTATTGCAGTGAGAAAACACTGATGAACTGTGAAAACTATTCAGATTTGTGGAATCTGTCAAAGTGATGAAACTAAAGGAATGAAGTGCAGTTCCACAGAATAATTCATAAAAAGGAAAGTGACACATGAAACTATTTTTAGGCTGGAGTGGCTCTTTAACCCCAGTGAGCAAAACATCGGCTCGGACATCTTTTACTCTTTCTAATAGCAGCTTTTTCCTCTAGGGCTGGGGCGCATTTCCCTCGGGGAGAGCAGAAAAATGACAACACAACTACTAAATATCCTACTAACTACTAAATATCCTACTAACTACTACATATCCTACTAACTACTAAATATCCTACTACCTACTACTTATCCTACTAACTACTAAATATCCTACTATCTACTAAATATCCTACTAACTACTAAATATCCTACTAACTACTAAATATCCTACTATCTACTAAATATCCTACTAACTACTAAATATCCTACTAACTACTAAATATCCTACTAACTACTACTTATCCTACTAACAACTAAATATCCTACTAACTACTAAATATCCTACTACTACATATCCTACTAACTACTAAATATCCTACTAACTACTACTTATCCTACTAACTACTAAATATCCTACTAACTACTAAATATCCTACTAACTACTACTTATCCTACTAACAACTAAATATCCTACTAACTACTAAATATCCTACTACTACTTATCCTACTAACTACTAAATATCCTACTAACTACTACTTATCCTACTAACTACTAAATATTCGACTAACTACTAAATATTCTACTACCTACTAAATATCCTACTACCTACTACTTATCCTACTATCTACTATATATCCTACTAACTACTACATATCCTACTAACTACAAAATATCCTACTAACTTCTACTTATCCTACTAACTACTACTTATCCTACTAACTACTAAATATCCTACTAACTACTACTTATCCTAACTACTACTCATCCTACTAACTACTACTTATCCTACTAACTACTAAATATCCTACTACCTACTAAATATCCTACTAACTACTACTTATGCTACTAACTACTAAATATCCTACTAACTACTAAATATCCATCACCCTGGAAACATTTCATGTGGGGGCGGGAGCTCTCCAAGACTCCAAGACTGTGCTCTACTGCTGAATGAACAGCCACAGCGCGCGCGCCTTGTGGCCAAGCCTTCCACACACACACGCACACACACGGACGGGGCGCGTGCACACTGCCTCGCCTTCACAACACCAGCGCGCTCGAGGGAAATCGCCGCGTGCATGTTCACCGTCCACGGCCCCACCGCGCGCCCAGAGCCGTGATGCGCGCTGCGCGCCCGCCCTCCGGACTGCCCCGATGCGCGTGAGCGGAGCGCGGGTCTCGGCGCGCGAGGCTGGCCGCGCGTTCCTGCAGCGCACCACGCTGCACGGCGTGCGCCACGTCTTCCTCGCCGCGTCCCCGCCGCGCCGCGCGGCCTGGCTGCTCGCCTTCGTCGCGTCTCTCGCGCTGCTCTTCACGTGGTCGTCGAACCGCGTGCGCTACCTGCTCTCGGCGCCCGTGTACACGCGGGCGCACGTGACACACGCGCGGCGCCTCACCTTCCCCGCGGTCACCATCTGCAACCGCAACCTCGTGCGCCCGCGCCGGATGACCAAGCCGGACGTGTTCGGCGTGGGCGCGTGGCTCGGCCTGATCGGCAGGAACGGCAGGCTCACGGCGGCGGCGCGCGAGGCGCTCGCGCAAACACCCGCACCCACCGTTGGCTCCAGGCCGGGCACCAGCACGGGCTACGAGCCGCCTTGGTCGCCCCTCTCGCGCATGCTGGACTTCGAGCACTTTCTGCCTCCGCCGCGCGACGCCCAGCCCACCATGAGACAGCTGCTGGACCGGCTCGGCCACCAGCTGGAGGAGATGCTGCTGCAGTGCCGCTTTCAGGGCGAGCTGTGCGGCCCGCGCAACTTCAGCACCGTAAGTGAGGAGGAAGCTCCGCGAGGGCTTTTTGCTTTTCTTTTAGAGCCGTGTCCCGGAAAATTCCGCTTTTCCGGCGTTTCACGCCCGTATTATCGCAAAAGCGCACCTGTATTCCGACAATCGCTGGGCTAGTGGTCCGTTATCTCTCGCGCTGTTTTAGGACGCTTTCCAGTCCCGGCGCAGGAGGAACACGGGTGGGCTTGGCCGAATACAGGCGGGTTTTGAAGAATACGGGTAGACTTTTCACAATGTAGCCTAAATTTCAGGACTTCGCTTCATTGCTTCATCTCACCTATAATTATTATCTCATTTGTTATGCACTTACAGCAGCTGAACTAAATGCTTTCAGCTTTCACAGACTGGGTGCAAACGAATACATCATTTAAACAGGTGCAGAAATACAAACCACCAACAATATTTCGTCATAAAATACATAGAAACAGTTACCATGCATTCATATAGAAAACGTAATTGAGTTTATCCCAGTAAACTGCTTGAAAGTCTGTCTAATTTGCAGGCGTGTAAAATTTGTAACTAGCTGGCTTTTGTTGGTTGGGGCTTTTAAATGTTTTTGTTTTTGTTGATGTTTTACTTAACACCAGTTGTCTGGCGCTCAGCATGAGTCATGTTTCTACTTATTCCTACCCAAAACCCCTCTAGTTTTTACACACACACACACACACACACACACACACACACAAACACACACACTCACACACACACGCACACACAGAAACACTCCCCGTGTCAAACAGAAGCATACTAATTCTTCATACTGTATAATTCAATTAGGCGATAATTCAAAAGTGCAAAGCATTTGCAGCAGTGGAAACAAGATAAACGGCCTTTCCGAAGCGATTGGGTCTCAGAGGGGCTGTATGGAAATGTTTTCATTTAAATTGTCTAGACTCTGTGCTATCAGTGCTGTGTGATCTGAAGTTGCGGCTCTAGTTGGGCTTCAGGGAAGCATCGCAATTACCACGTTTGTGTTTTATTAATTTACATTTTCATATTTTTGCTTTCTTCCTCTTGTCTCAGGACAAAATATGAATCAGTGGTCTGCTTTAGGTTCAGATACAGACAAACAACTGTTGCAGTCACACTTTTCTGAAGAGCTTGTTTCTGAGGATATAATTGCTATATGAAATTATGGTGCATTTACACATGGATAATAAGGGTGGAGTAGCTGGTTAGCCATTATACAGACTCACAGCAGGATCTCACAGCCTTTTCTGACTGTTATAGTTTCCCTTTTTTGGGGGGGTGGGGGGGGTGAAATTTGTGATGATTGTGAGCCTGACGTGTTTCTTCAGTTAGGTACACACAGTCCTACAGACTGGAGAATAATTTAACTGTTTCACCTTCTCAGAGAAAGTAGTTGTTATGTTAAAGTGGGTAATGAAGATACTCATGCACACACAACACAATATTTCTGCAGTGAATTATTTAGAAAAAGAAGCTAAATAAACCACTACTTAGTAAGTAGTGGGCAGTTTGGCCATAACTATATACACTGCTCAAAAAAATAAAGGGAACACTTAAACAACACAATATAACTCCAAGTAAATCAAACTTCTGTGAAATCAAACTGTCCACTTAGGAAGCAACACGGATTGACAATCAATTTCACAGCTGTTGTGCAAATGGAACAGACAACAGGTGGAAATTATTGGCAATTAGCAAGACACACTCAATAAAGGAGTGGTTCTGCAGGTGGGGACCACAGACCACTTCTCAGTACCTTTCTGCTTTCTGGCTGATGTTTTGGTCACTTTTGAATGTTGGTGGTGCTTTCACACTCGTGGTAGCATGAGACGGACTCTACAACCCACACAAGTGGCTCAGGTAGTGCAGCTCATTCAGGATGGCACATCAATGCGAGCTGTGGCAAGAAGGTTTGCTGTGTCTGTCAGCGTAGTGTCCAGAGGCTGGAGGCGCTACCAGGAGACAGGCCAGTACACCAGGAGACGTGGAGGAGCCGTAGGAGGGCAACAACCCAGCAGCACCTTTGTGCAAGGAGGAACAGGAGGAGCACTGCCAGAGCCCTGCAAAATGACCTCCAGCAGGCCACAAATGTGCATGTGTCTGCACAAACAGTTAGAAACCAACTCCATGAGGATGGTATGAGGGCCCGACGTCCACAGATGGGGGTTGTGCTCACAGCCCAACACTGTGCAGGACGCTTGGCATTTGCCAGAGAACACCAGGATTGGCAAATTCGCCACTGGCGCCCTGTGCTCTTCACAGATGAAAGCAGGTTCACACTGAGCACATGTGACAGACGTGACAGAGTCTGGAGACGCTGTGGAGAGCGATCTGCTGCCTGCAACATCCTTCAGCATGACCGGTTTGGCAGTGGGTCAGTAATGGTGTGGGGTGGCATTTCTTTGGAGGGCCGCACAGCCCTCCATGTGCTCGCTAGAGGTAGCCTGACTGCCATTAGGTAGCGAGATGAGATCCTCAGACCCCTTGTGAGAACATATGCTGGTGCGGTTGGCCCTGGGTTCCTCCTAATGCAGGACAATGCTAGACCTCATGTGGCTGGAGTGTGTCAGCAGTTCCTGCAAGATGAAGGCATTGAAGCTATGGACTGGCCTGCCCATTCCCCAGACCTGAATCCGATTGAGCACATCTGGGAGATCATGTCTCGCTCCATCCACCAACGCCACGTTGCACCACAGACTGTCCAGGAGTTGGCGGATGCTTTAGTCCAGGTCTGGGAGTAGATCCCTCAGGAGACCATCCGCCACCTCATCAGGAGCATGCTCAGGCGTTGTAGAGAGGTCATACAGGCACGTGGAGGCCACACACAATACTGAGCCTCATTTTGACTTGTTTTAAGGACATTACATCAAAGTTGGATCAGCCTGTAGTGTGTTTTTCCACTTTAATTTTGTGTGTGACTCCAAATCCAGGCCTCCATTGGTTAATAAATTTGATTTCCATTGATGATTTTTGTGTGAATTTGTTGTCAGCACATTCAATGCAGTTTCAGTATATATCACAGAATAAATGTTTTTATTTTAGATGCTTAAATTCACCTATATTTGTTGACTGATAGCGGCTTATTATGCATTTTAAGAACCTTTTTTAACAACTAAGGAAAGTCTGAAATATTTTCATTGTGCAAAATGTTTCAAGAAGAATGTCAATATTACAGGCAATAACATCAGACATTGATAAATGTTGAATCATGACTGAATTTATATAAGACTTTTTATCCAAATTTCCGGTTTCACCCAAAATGGAGCAACAAACTTCAGCTTTGTTTCATGGGCCTTCTTAAGTCATATGTCTCGTGTGTGTTCCGTACACTCACCCCTCTGACCATCAGACATTGCTGGAATTTGGGAAATGGTATAGTTATTCATGTTTCAGTAGCAGCTGGTCTACTTGTTTTGCGTACAAGGCCCTGAGACTGCTGCCTCGTCTGATGCAGTTGACTAAGACGGATGGGTCCTAGGTGGTATAAGATAGTGTGACAGTCAGTCAAGTGTGTATGTTAGGCTGACCCTGGAATCCTTCCTTTCTGTCCACTGCCTTGAAAACAAAGTCTTCAGAATTTTCATTTCATTTGAAGCACGATTGAAACATCTCTGACTAAGGCATTCAGCCAGCTTCTTATATTCTTATAGGATTGACAGGTTTAATGTAGAAATGCAACGATAGGATAAAATAGTGAACCCGAGCAAACATTGTGAGGGTTGGTTGAATTTTTGTGAATTTGTAATTACAAATTCTAGGAATAGAGTAAAATGGCTGCAGTTATCCCCTGAGAATTCTGTCATTGGCAATTCCACGCAACATTTACTCAGGAAACATTGCAAGCATTTACATTGGATTTAAAGCATTAAGGGGAATTAGGACAGTCTTGTCCCATTTGCATTCTGATAAAGTGTTGCGAGTGGCTTTGTCACTATGTAATCACAAAATTAACACAGCATAGAGACTGTTCTTACGCATAATAAAACCTTGTATGGAAGTACCCTAAAGAGTCCACAGTGGCCAATCTGTCCATAAATCACCTGATTTTCAAATAGAGCAAGAGTGCTCCAGACATTTATTACAAAGAGCTATTACTTAGAGTACCGAAATAATTGTAAGTGTGCAAGTTGTATTGATTTAGAGATCCAACCAAGCATTTTTCTTTTCTTAAACATGAGCACTGACTGACCACATTACCTATGGCCGGATGTTCCTACAAGAGGATTCTATCTGCAAGTGATTATTCCTGTTTGCTATGGTCTGAAATCCACTTTAGGAACTCTCCATGATCTAACCGCATAATAATTGCATGTAATCTCCTTCTGTAAATCATTTATAGGAGAGAGAGCTGCATTTTGTTTTCTGGACAAGTCACGAGGCATGTTTTAATGCGCATCTTGCTATTCAGTGCCATTAGGCTGGCTCATTTTCATTGTGCTCTGGCCTTGAGACTGAAGCAGATACATAGTATGGGGAAGGGCAAACAGCTCAAGAGAGGAAGAATCCATTCCCATGTATTTGATATCTGTTCACGAGGAGTTTGTTGCTTGGGGGATTTGACGGTATCAGAGGTCAATGTGATGTGACTGGCCTGAAGCCAGTACAGTGATTTTAGAGCACTTGGTGAATAACCATTCAGACAGTGAGACGGAAGAAGGGATAAGAGGATGACAAAGGCATTGGATGGGGCATTGGGGGGAGTTCTTCCCCACAGGCGCAACACTGACAGATGAGTAGTGCACCTTTTGCCTGCACAGCGGAGCCACCAAATTACATGCATTACATTCCTGTTACATCATCGACTTCGCCATCAGAAGTATTGGCGATTCCTATCAGCCAGGGCACCGCCATCGATTTATTTGAGACCAAACTGTCGCCGAACGCAGAAGTGTTCCTTTGTGTCCACATAGATTCCCTCTGAGTTGGCTCCAGCAGGCCTCTGAGCAGACATGCTGAGAGAATTCGATGATCCTAGCGTGCTCCATACTCTGTCAGAGCATCCATGCTGTTCAGGAAGAAAGACCTCAGAGGTCGTCAGGGTGCAGTGAAGAAAAAGAGCGGCCCAGCTGTTGAGAGAGGTTGCAGACAAAGATATGAGATCTTCTTACTAAAGACCAGTTCAAAAAGGCCAGGCAAGGAGGAGCTTATGGATGAAAGTGAAGCTATGACCCTAGATGAGTGACCAAAATCCAGCTGCTCTGTTGACTTGAACTGTGACTAAAGTGACTAAAACTTCTGCCCCCATCAGCAGGAATGGCAGCGATCAGTGGAACATTTAGCCAAGAGTCAACAATGACTATTGCTGCCAAAAGGGGTGGAATAAACAATCATGCAAAGAACACCAAAAAGTTCTAGTATTATTATAGGTTTGAGATCGAAACCCTTTTTTATGTGTAGAACCATATACAACACATTATTCATCAATCTGAAAAAACATTTTACCATGCAAAGAACCATTTAAAGAACCATCTATATAGAACTCATGCTCCTAAATAGAGCAACTGCCTTTGCTATTGAATCCCTGAAGAACCATCTTTTCAAAGTGTAAAAGTTGAGCCAAGCTAATTTAAAAAAAAAATATATATAAGTAGAAAAACGCTCATTGGGCCTTCTTGGGGGAAAAAAGCAAAAGTGTGTTTTAAGAATAAATGTCTTATGAAGAAATTTATTTTTAAATCGCTTTTTTTTAATGAAATTTCTGAGTTTACTGGGATTTTGGGATTGGGATTTTTCTTAGGTAAGAACAAAATCTCCACACAGTCAAGAGCACAAAGCTGTGAACACGTGCACTGTGAGAACACGTAATAAATCTGATGTAGACTTTTTCTTAGGACCTTTCTCAAGTACACATTTAAGAAAAACATAGGAAGATGTTGGTGAATGAGGCCCGTGAGCTCATACATGCTAAAATCCTTAGCCTTAGCCACATAGCTAAGAAATAACCATTACTCACAGTGCACTTTTCACGTGTTTTATGTTTATTTGTACAACAAACTCAGTTGAAATCTAATGACTTTTATTACAGTCAGCTTAAATCATTGCAGTCAGCTCAAATAATTGGGATCATTTCAAATAATTGCAATTAGGCAATTGTGTAATGCTTGTCACAGTACAATACAACAAAAATAAAAATGATCCTCCACACTTTCTCCACCTTAAATAAACCATCAACACTCTCTACTCTGGTGGTATTTCATTTTTGCTGGCGACAAGGTCGCCATGGCCACGTTTCAGTGGCTGCATGCCATCTGCATTTGTGTGCAGCTATTAGGTTGCAAGCATAGCATTAGCCCAGGTTGGGCTTTGAGAAACAGGGCTGTTCAAAGCCTGTGAATGATGTCGGTGGTTGACTTTCAGATGCAGATGTCCTAATTTGCCTCATTGCCTTTGTACTTAAGTCATTTTCCTTGTAAGAACCTTCTCAGCTATGATTCATGAGTCAGTGTGAGCAAAATCATGACATAATAAGGCATTTCCAGACATGTCTGCAGAATTTTACCTTGTGTGAACTGGAGCAAAATAATGTGCAGGAATATCTTGTGAGTCGCGACCACTGGCTGCAAAGAAAGAACTTCTTGGGAACTTTTGCAAGCATTTCATACAAGCAAGCCTCGGGCTGCGAGAATAGTGAATTTTGGCATTAGGGATAAATTATTCATTTGGGAAGGAATGGTTTTCAGTTGAAGGCTCTGGATGAGTACAGATGGCTATATCAATCAGAGTCCGCCAGTGAGAATTGAACCCTCCTCTGCCTGAGATGTCTTTTCATTTTCACACCATTCCCAGATGAAGCGCATGCTAATTGTGATGTATCGTTTGATGTGAGCAATACTGCTGTGTCAGGTGCGTTGTGAAATTGCTTGCTGTGTTATGTTGCAAAATTACTCATGGAGATGGCAGCTACGTGTTGGTCATTTTAGTGCACCGGGGCCTGTTTCAATGGTAGCCTGCAATTCTGAACATGAAAAACATGCACACCTATTTTCTGCACATTGGAAACTGTCCCTTTTGTCTCATTTGCTTATTAGAGTGTATCTTTTTAATTACATTTATTTGGATCTCTTTGCTCTCTATTCCTTCAATCAGTCAATAAATCGTCCATTTATTTTGCAGCAAAGGGATCTATTTTAAGACTTTTTGATTAATTTGTATTCTTTATTTTCTGGCCTATTGTGGAAAAGGCTGACATTCTCATTTTGCACAAACAGCTGATAAAGGATCTGACTGGAGGCATGATTCTGAAAGAAGAGGGCTGTTTTCACTGAGCCCAGTTTCTTTCTCTTGCTTCCTGAGGCGAGCGTGAGGGTTGCCTACCGACGACCGATGCTGTCCTGTCAGCAGATCAAATAGCTCCTCGTTTTACAACATTCATCAGTGCATGAAACACTTTTTTTAAATAGCAGTGAAATGTTTCATATGGATGGCTCCATGTTCAGGCTGCAGTTACGCAACCATTTCAGACATGTGGATCTGTTGGAAGTGTTGTATAAGGGTGCTGCTTGTAGGCTTTCTGCAGATGTATCCTCTTCAGGCCACTTTCTGCCTTCTACAAGTAGGAACACAATGGCTTTCTCATTGCAACTGTGTTTGTTTGTGTAACACTGCTTTGCTTCTTTAATGTTTTATGCTTCAACCAATATACTTTGCGTATAAAATATTCTGGAATTGGCAATGGCAAAGAGTCTCACACATTGGAAATGATCCATGATTTCAGTTAGTGGTCAAAAATATTACTTTCGGCTGAAAGAGAAATAAAAATTGACTGACCCCAACGATTAAAATATGCCTACAGTTAAGTAAACACTTTACAAATGATTTTGATGGTCATGAAAGTGAGAAATGGTGATTAAAAGCTGATTGGTTTCTTCATGCTCCTGAGCTGGTCAGCTCAGCTGGTCTACAGTAAAAACATCAGTCATGTGGACCTCTTTCATGGTTTCTTTGAGGGACATTAGTTAAATATACTTTAGCAACATCTAAAACATGGAGTTATACATTCCCTGTTTGAGTGGAGCGACCGGCGATCTGCTCTCCTGTGACCAAGTGTGAGTGACGAGATAAGTGGTGTAACTATACTGTTCTAGAGCAAACTAACCTTGGTAACACTTTATTATAGGATGCTGTTCTTAAGGCTACATGACACCTACATAATTTTCAGCTGACATAAGCCTACATAACTGCTTATAAATGCTTGTTAAAACAGGTGTCATCTGTCATAAAGGCTACTTTAGGTTACTTTGGCAAATGTAACCTTTATAGCGAATGACGATTATTGGAAGAAACAATTAAGTTATATAAGTTTATGTCAGTTATGTAGGGTTATGTCAGTTGTCATGACAACCATATGTAGGTGTCATTTTGCCTTATGAACAGCACCATACATTAACGTGTGACCTTAACTAGGATGCTAACATCCTAACAAGCTGAAAGTCTGCTCCACACTATAGCACTGTTACAGTGCTCAAACAGCCATATTATAGTATTAGTGCATTCCCAAGCAACAAACGTGAAAGAAAGAAGTGGGATCAGGCAAGTTACAGACCTGATTTAAACTAAATTGAATTTGAGGATTCTGTATGTGAGGCATTGGAGAGTGAGAGAACGCTCTTCCCAGGCTGGCTGTTTTTAGCAGCTAGCTTACTTGAAGATGCACTCCGTTGCTGACGTGGCACGGCCGAATTTGTTACTGTTGACCAAACAAGATGAAAGATTTCAGGTTTAACATACCTAAAAGGAGGACTCTGTTTGTCTGGTGCGGTTCTTCCATCCCTCAAACTACTTTGTAGACTAGAGAAATCCAGGCGTCTGCTAGATATCTGTGTATCTTGAACTTCGGGTTCAGTTTCAGCCAAGAATTTTCAATATAGTGCATCACTAAGACTCAAGTATCTTCCTGATATTCTGAAAGAAAATGATTAATAACATGAAATTCAGACCTTTCAAATCTTGAAACAGGTGCTTATGGTGATCTAAAATCTGACTACCAGTTGAGGTCATAGTTTCGAGAACGTTCTTTCAGGGTTTGTTACAGAATATTCATGAAGAGGCACCAAAAAGCTTCCCTTATGAGGACAAGCTGACAAAACCCCTATTTGTCTTATCTTCACTAAAGTTCACTCGTACACAGAATTCTAGGACCTCTTTCACTGCTCGTCCATGGATGCAACATGAAGAGAAGCTCCCATTGAAAAGCTCTATTCCAAGTCTCAACCTGCATTTACAATACAATCACTCTTCGCTGTCCCAAGGTCACCAGAAGCCACCCCCCATCTCCGCTCTCAGTCGAACCCGTTGCCACAGCAACTCAGCCCGCTCACGTTCACCCTGGGCTTAGCAACAGCTCGGCCTCTGTTTGCTACATCTTGGAGATGATGACAGTGTCTCTTAAAGGCTGGTTGAGCCACTCAGGAAGCATGGCGGTGCACGCTGATTCACTCTGAAGCTGCAGTCATTAAAGGATTAGCATGTTGTTTACAGCCGCAATGGGAAGATGATCTTAAGTGGCGGCCGTGAAACAGAAAAGCATGACGTCGGCTGTTTCTCCTGTGGATAAAGTTGTTCACTGCGGTGGGAGGATCTTCTCTTATCAGTGTCATTCTCAACAAAGGGCTCAGATGACTAAAAAGAGGATAAATGTGTTTGACTGATGACTCTTTATCCTCCCAGTGCCAGAAAACCCTACTAAAACAAAACACTTTTTGGAGAATGCTGTTCTTTTCTAAAGAACACATACAGCCAAATATGTACACCCTTCAATAATGTGATAGAAGCATTCTTTTGACCCTGAAAGTTTACTATCACTGCCTTATGATCATGAAAGTGGTTGGTGTAGTGTAGTGGGTAACACCTCTGCCTTCTACACTGTAGACTGGGGTTCAATCCCCACCTGGGTAAACACCCTACACTACACCAGTAAGAGTCCTTGGGCAAGACTCCTAACACCACCTTGACCTCCCTGTGTAAAATGATCAAATTGTAAGTCGCTCTGGATAAGAGCGTCAGCCAAATGTCGTAAATGTAAATGAAAGATATTTTGAGTAAGTGTACCAGATTATAGTCACGTCGAGAATTATTGGCACCTTTCATGAAAATGAGCTAAAATCAATGTACTAAATGAACCACACGTGAAATGAGTTTTTTCATTGGCACAATGAAAACGGAAATAGGTTTTCTTTAGAAATACAGTTTATTAATATTTGGACTCTCTTGATTAGAATAACATCACTGAACCGCTTTCTGTAATGCAGAACAGGGTTGGAGAACAAGGTTGAGGAATCTTGGACCACTGTTCTATGCAGAACCTTTCCAGTTTTTTGATGTTCTCTGGTCTTAGCTAATGAATTACCCTCTTTAATACACACCACCAGTTTTCATTTTGGCTAAAATCCGGAAACTGAATGAGCTGTTACCAAACTTTGACAAAATTTTGTGTTTCCTGCAGCCATTCCGGTGTGGATTTTGATATGTGTTTGGGGTCATTATCTTGCTGAAAGGTCTAGCCATGGCCAGGTTGTAGCCTTCTGGCAGAGGCAGACAGATTTAGGGCTAAAATCTTGTCTCTCAAAAGATGCATATTACTTTCGTTTTATTTAAAGTATTCATTAAGGGTTTCAAAGTGTACACTATTATTAAAATAAAACAACATTCTGGTAAGAACAAGCTGTGTTAGTTGGATTGGAAAGCGATTTTGCCAAACAATTTTGAGGAACATTTGAATCACTATATATATTGTTAATTTTATATGATTGTGTTTGCTGAGTGTTTTGAAACTAACTCATTCATTTCTGTCATTGTGGTCAATCTGTTATGCCTCTGAATACTTGTATAATTAAGTTCCATTCATTCCTTTTTAAATACAGTTTGAGGATAAAGAGGACAAGGTAATGTGTGAAACGCCGTGCATTTTCTAAATGTTCTGTACAATACAACATGTCTATTAGCATTTCACTGACCTCAGTGGGTGATTTGTTGCTTATGATGAAATATGAATTGCATCTCTTTGGCGCAGCACAGTGCAATATGGACCTGGGTTTGATCCCCTGACAGGGCGAGCAGAGTTCTCTCTGCGTGGGGTTTGCATGTAATCCCTGTGCCAGGTAATTTGTCCAGGGTGTTTCCTGTTCTGCCGAGTGACGACTGGGATAGGCTTCAGCACCCTGGTGTGACCCGGGAGGACAAACAGCTTAGATTATGTGAATCTGTTTGTTATTTGTGTTGGGTTGGTGGTGTAAAGTAACAGTAGATGCCAGAGAAGATGCTTGAAATGGGCAGTAACTGTTGTGGCCGATTGTCCTGGGTCAGATAAAAGTCGGTACAGCAGTGTTGAAAATCACTTGCTTGGTTAGGCAGACTGATGTTTAGTCATACGCAGGGGTGGAAATAGTGGAGCCCTTCTTTTTTTGCAATATTGAAATACACCATATCGTTTTTAATGAACCAATAAAACTGTGAATCTTGTGCAATCAAAATAATTCTGTTTTTGCACCAAAGAAAAAGAGTAAAAAAATATATATTGATAATAATAACTACAACAATCATAATAAAAGATCTAATTTTATGAGTTTATTTATTGTCATAAAGAGATATGGGCAGCACTTTCTATAAATCTTGTATTAATAGTGCATTAAAAATGCATTTACGATGTGTTATGCAAAGCATAATATATTACAATAAGTTGTTATAGTTACATGCATAACACTTCATAAAGCAATAACTTTAGTAAAATAAAGTGTGTAACTTTGTGAAGTCAGGTTCTATAACAAGCTATATCTGTTCATAAATCATGAAACCTACCTTTATGTTGTTTTGTTAAGTGTTGTGCATGTAATTATAACTGTTTAAGAGCAATTATACAATCTTAGATCTGGTTTTATAACTGCAATCATATTTATTTATTTTTATTTATTTATTTATTTTTTGGAGAAACTGAAACCGAAACATTTCTTATGATTTTTAAATAGAATAATAAATGTGTAAATTTAGTGTATTTGCTGCAGCCAAAATAATCAAAATAATGTTTTTCTTTGAAGAATGAGAAAATATTTATGATACTACTAACACTACTACTACTACTACTAATAATAATAATAATACAGTTCTTGACAAAAAATGAATATGAAGAGGTTTTTCATCAGCAAAACTTTTTTTACTGCTCTTTAAATGTGAGGCATCCTGTGTACAAATTTTATTGTACACCCAGTCTCAATGTTTTACAGCTTTCTTGGTTAATATGAGATTATCTAGAGCTCTGTGCATCATAGAAAATTCCAATAAATGTTTGAAACCATCATAATAGAATTTTATATACACATCTGCAACAAAACTCAGTCAGGTTATTAAAATAAAACATTGAGTGTGTTTACATGCACTTAATAATCCGAAGACTGAAGGGCATCAGATTTTTTTCAGTAATCTGATAAACGTGTTTGAGTAATCAGATAATGTGAAACTCTGGGTTTACATGAGTTGGACAGTTATCGGATTTGCGCTTTGCGACCAGCCAATAAACTCACAGAAGAATACGTGACATAAACGTAATGTAAACTCAAACTTCATGCTGCTGCTTTTTTTTCAAACATTGTGCAACTTTACCTGAAAGTATGAACGTACATCATCTGGAAGATGAAGAATATTGAAATGATTGATTTCATAAAGCATGTAGTCGGTTTAAGTATTGCTCCAAAAGTGCTTTGCAACAACGCTGCTGCTTATTTCTAGTACCGCAGTCTGTTTTCGCACATACACACACTGAAAGAAATGAGTGTAAGAGTTCAATCCAGCTCTCGTTATCAGATTTCTTAATCAGATAACTGCAGAATATAATCATGAGCAGATTTTCCCTCATTGATTCTAAGCTTAGCCAAACTGTCTGTGTGTTTCTTCTTTAATTAAAGAGAAATTAGAAAAACAAAGAAAGAGAGAAAGAAAAGGTCGAGGCTAGTGCCTATAGTAAACTATACGGTTAGTAACTAACCCTATAGTAAACTGACCCTAACCCTATAGTAAACAGCTGAAGTGTTTCTAAAAGTATACAGCCGTGATTACACCCTGCGAGTTCTTACGCGTGCTTTTTAATAGGCCTGTAGTTTTGATCTCAGTCAGTGTGTTGAGCTCTTTCTGAATGGAGCTCAGAGGTGGGTGTATAATTTCATTTGTTTCCCGCCAGATGGAAGAAGCTCACTATTAAACAGTAACAGAATGGCTCAGGAAGAACAGCTCCTGTCCAAACACGATGTGGCATTGGTTCCGTGACTCTGTGCGGTTGCCGTTGGTTCTGGATTAGTGCACATGCCTCCTGTTGCTCAGCCTGTGTTCGCACGTTTGATCTCATTCAGCAGCTTCACCGGTGCCCGTCCCTGTTTGTACAGCTCACAGTTGACTGAACATCTGTCACATTTGAGCTTTTGAAGCTGCATTCAAGAGCCCGCTATCTTTCACATTCTCTCTCCATCAATCAGAAAAGTTATGATATATGAGGAAAGGGCCTGTTTGCGTCATGCCTGGCAGCCTCAGTTCAGTAGTTCAGTCAAATCACGCGGGTGAAATACTGCGTGGTGACCTGCAGGGCGTTTATCTTTCAAATGACCAACATAAGTCTGCATGATTTGACTTGAAGTACCTTGGCTTTTCATTGTATAATTAAGGCCATATCGCAGCTTTCAAATTACCAAACTTTAGACAATTTAGCTTGGCAGCCCGGAGAGTGAACCTGTAGACTTGGCGGAGCTGTGAAATGTGCATTCATCCAATCCCTGTCATAATTGTCTTGGAGCCTTTCTTATTATTCATGACTCTGTGGAGTGTGAATTACCATGACCAAAGAGGAGGTAACTTGAGCTTGACACAGCCGTATAAGAATATAATTTGACTTGAAAAAAAGCACTTAACGGCTTTAGAATTTCAATGAGAGTCGACGGGGAAGCGATATTATTTCACTACAATACTGTCTTTTGTATATAAACATGAGATCAGTGTGGACAGTCTGTTAGGTTTCTCATTAATAATAACTAGCAAAACAATCTTGTTGTATATACAGTGCCTTTATATACATATATATATATATATATATATACAAACACTAAATCCACTTCTTGTTTTTATGCCCATTGTCCATTTTATCAGCTCCACTGACCATATAGGTGCACTTTGTAGATCTATAGTTACAGTTATGTTTCTCAATGACCAGGACCCACACAGGGCCACCACAGAGCAGGTATTATTTGAGCGGTGGATCATTCTCAGCAGTGCAGTGACCTGACGTGGTGGTGGTGTGTTAGTGTGTTTTGTGCTGGCGTGAGTGGATTAGACACAGCAGTGCTGCTGGTTTTTTTAAACATGGTGTCCACTCACTGTCCACTCTGTTAGACACTCCTACCTTGTCAGTCCACCTGTAGATGTAAAGTCAGAGATGGTAGCTCATCTGCTGCTGCACAGTTTGTGGTGTTAGTCATCCTCTAGTCCTTCATCAGTGGTCACGGGATGCTGCCCACGAACTCCCGCTGGCTGTCCGTACAGCGGAGTCTCTTGCTGTCTTCAAACACAGACTGAAGACACATCTCTTTACACAGCACTTAAATGAGCACTGAATTAAGTACTGATTGTATTGTACTGCACTTATGTAGTGTATTGTATTTTATTGTATCGCACTGTTCTGTGTTCAACTGTGTTCCTTTTCTCTGGGTATCAACAGTGACTTTTTGTTTCTAGCAGTATCTAAACTCAGGACTGTCTTTCTCTCTAACCTATTGGTAACTAGCAAAGATACTTTCTCTAGAAAGACAAAGCGCTTTTTGTAAGTCGTTCTGGATAAGAGCGTCTGCTAAATGCTGTAAATGTAAATGTACATTTAATGCTAAGTTAAGTATATATATATGTATATATATATATATATATATAATTTTCTGTTATTTCCTGTTTTGACTAGAAATTGTAGAAACAAAGGGAAGTTTCTGTCATAGTTACAAGTCATAGAATGTTTCTTGGTATTAAACAGAGTGACTGATGTTCAGAATCTCGATTGAGACTTTCCTCAGAGTTCAGTGTAATGTCCTTACTGAACAATGGAATTTCCCATCTGTCTCCAGCAGCGATTAAGTGTTCTTTCAGGATTAAGCTATTCAGCCCAGGGTGGATACATTTCATTTCATTGAACTTGTGTCGCTTCCATTTCCTCAGGACCTGATCTGATTATATGTGCATTAGTTCAGTTCCAGTCATGTGGAACTCTGCACGGCTGTCCTTGCATTACGGCTCTTCCCTGATTTATGAATGAGTAATATGCTGATAACTAAGCAGCTAATTTCACATCTGCATTAATAGAGCTCACAATACAATGACAAATAATATTTGGAAAATATATAATATTGTGTATAACGGGGCAGACTGGGAGAGAGGCGTTGTTTAAAATATACCAATACCTTGATTCATGAAGGATGCTTCAGTATCTTCAGAAAGTGGCTGTGTCCTAAACCAGAAATGAGTGTAAGGGGAAGACTGCAGGCTTTCAAGGAAAGCTGACAGGAACAACATGGGTATGAAATGTTATTCAGACAGCCAATCACCACTTTAGAGCAATGCATGCTTACTGGGTCGTGAATGTTATTACTATTGAAAATTTGGTTTTGAATAACACAGAACTTTTGATGCTTGCGAATCTGAGTTGGGTCACAAATCAGTTGAGTGCTAGTCTGAGTCAAGTCATGAGCCAGTTAAGCACATGTCAAGAGTCCAAGTCGAGTTACAAGTTAGATAAGTATGAATCCAAGGAATAAAGTTGGTTAAGTACAAATCAGAGTCATTTTAGCACAGGTCTTAGTCAATTTACAAGTCTGAGTTGAGTCACAAATCAGTTAAGAATGAGTCCAAGTCGATTCAGAATTGAGACATTAGTCATTTAACTGTGAGTATTAATCTAGTCAAGAGTCATTTAAGCATTAGTCAGTGTCAAGTCATTAGATATTTAAACGTCAGCCTGAGTGGCAGTACAAATCCAAATAGAGTCATGAGTCATTTAAGTGCAAGTCTGAATCATGTCACGAGTCAATTAAGCCAAGTTGAGTCAGTTAAGAGTGGTGAGTCAGTCAAGCATGAGTCCATGTGAGTTACAAATCAGTTAAAAGTGAGTCTGAGATGGGCCCCATTTAAGCAGAAATCTGAGTGGTGAGTCAGTCAAGCATGACTCCACATGAGTCATGAATCAGTGAAGCACAAGATGGGTCCTGAGTGATGTAAGCACAAATCTTAGTGGTGAGTCAGTCAAGCATGACTCTATGTGTGTCACAAGTCAGTGAAGTATGAGTCTGAGATGAGTCCTGAGTCATTTAAGCACAAATCTGAGTGGTGAGTCAGTCAAGCATGAGTCCATGCGAGTCAAAAGTCACTTAAATGAGAGTCTGAGTCAAGTCATGTGTCAGTTAAGTATGAGTCTGAGTTGTGTCACAAGTTAGTTGTTGTCCTTACCATAGCAGTGCTATGTGATAAACCAGCAAGTCAAGTCTGAGATGAGTCCTGAGTCATTTTGGGCACCAATCTCAGTGGTGAGTCAATCAAGCATGAGTCCGTGTGAGTCATGAGTCAGTTAAATGTGAGACTGAGACGAGCCTTGAGTCATGTAAGCGCAAATCTGAGTGGTGAGTCAGTCAAGCATGAGTCCATGTGAGTCAAAAGTCACTTAAATGAGAGTCTGAGTCAAGTCATGTGTCAGTTAAGTGTGAGTCTGAGTTGTGTCACAAGTTAGTTGTTACCATAGCAGTGCTATGAGTTAAACCAGCCCCCCAACCGCCCTACACCCCCCCTCAAAAAAAAAAAAAATTCCAAAAGCAGAATTCTGGCCTAAACTTCATTATTACTTCAGAAATGCTGACTCTGATTAAGAAGGACATTTTTTTTCCTCACTTGTTTTCTTGAGTCTCTCTCCTGGGTGGATGAAAAGAGACCAAGTATAAAGCCAGGCTCTGAATTTTGGGTTTATATAATATTACATCTCATTTTTTGTTTCTAAGCAACCCAATATTGTGGGATGTTTCTCCAGCTCTTCCCTTTTTTCCTTTTTTCCCCCCAAGTGTTTTTTAAGTGTCTTCCACATTGCCTGGGGGACAAAACATTAAGAACTGTGTGCTGGAGATTTGAACAGGACTCGAGCCCGTTTCTCTTTAATTTGGAAAAACCAAGCAGTCTGAAGATTGAGAATGAAGCTGTTTTTCTTCATGTCCTTCCAGGGAGGGTTTCTGTCTTGGGAATCGTGCTACGCTGCACTGGGACACAGCCTGTAGAAGAATTAGTTGAATTAGCTGCAGATGCGCCTCTGCCAGCGCAAAGTGCTTTTCTTTAGGGACATCGAATGCTGCAGTTGTAAAACAGCAACATTATGTCTGACATTTGACGGCTGCTGAAAGCCTATTAGGATGTGACATCACGGTTTTAGGCAGCACACTTTCTTTTATCATCACCTGTCAAAGTGAAACACGATCAGCTTTATTAAACTGGGCTTCCTTTTCTGACACATTACACATTTTCACACTTTGTAACAGATGATATTCCCTAGTTCACTACCTTCATATTACTGAACCCTTTCACATCGCAGTTATTGCCTGAAAACTCGTTCTTTCTGGGAAACTCGCTCTCAGTTTTTGAATAAATCTTCAGGGATAGTTTTCTACACATCTTAGAAGTTGGTTGCATTTGCTTCTTGCAATCCAACCAGCAGCTTCTTTGTTTGATGCGTCTGTCTCCTTTTCTCAGTGATGCTTCTTATCAGCCACAATTCCTTTCAGACCCATAGTGCTGTGGAAGGATGGACAGAAACATGTGAAGTCAGTCAGTTAATTCTAACGACTAAAGTCAATGTAGTAAGTTTATAGCATTTCTATTAGTCCACTCCGGAGGAAATTTATACACAACTTAAAGGGCAACTTCCATCATTAAATTATGTGAAAAAAAGACAAAAAACAACATATAAAACCATATCACTGCAGTGAGACCAAAACTTTACAGGGCAAGGAAAAAAAAATATTTTGGTCCATTCATCTTGGAATTTACACACAATGTAAGGGAGAGCAGGTATTTTCAAATTATGTCAAACACTGAAAAACTACAAAAATGAAGATACTAGGTTTTTGTCCGAGAGCAACATAAAAACACACACACACACACACACACACACACACACACACACACACACACACACACACATACACACACACACACACACACACACACACACACACACACACACACACACACTTTCTAAACTGCTTATCCTTCTGGGTCGCAGGGGTTGCTGGAGCTAATCCCACCATCCCAACTGTCGTTGGGCAGACAATAAAAAACATTAGCATTAATTGTAATTCTGATCCAGTACCTGCCTCTGCGAATCAGTGCTTAATTAAATTAAATCAGATGTGCTGGTGCTGTAATTTCATAAATCCGTGTGATGGGTCGGGGTGTCTGGGAGACCTGAAACCAAATTTGTTCTTCAGAGTAATTCATAAGATATCAGGACTTTTTAAAAAAAATAAGATGATGTGTGATGTATGGTGGTTTTACAAGTAATTTTGCACATCATTTGTATATATATATATATATATATATATATAATATACATACTGTTGTAAGAGAAAACCTTGTATCTCTAAAATGGTAACTTTACAGGAGAAGTAAAAAGCATACTTTACTTTTAATGTAAGTCAATGGAAACAGAATTTTTTCCAGATCATTTTGGACAATTTCTTGAGTCCATTCATCATGAAATTTAAACATTTACATTTACATTTATGGCATTTGGCAGACGCTCTTATCCAGAGTGACGTACAGTTTGATCATTTTACACAGGTTTTTACATACAATGTAATGGCCAACAGGTATTTTCAAATTATTTAAAAACTAAAAAATGAGGATACATGATTTTCTTCCAACAACAGTATACATATGTTTATTTATTCTGGAGAAATTGTGTATAAAGTGCAGATTCCTAACCCTCCATTCATGCCATCTTTGCAGTACTTCTAAGGTTTAACCCTGCGCTCTACCTCTGTTCTCTCTTTAGATCTTCACTCGGTACGGTAAATGCTACACCTTCAACTCGGGCCAAGACGGACGGCCACTCCTGGTGACCATGAAAGGAGGGATGGGTAACGGTCTGGAGCTAATGCTGGATATTCAGCAGGATGAGTACCTGCCAGTGTGGGGAGAGACAGGTAAATGCACACATGCTCATTACATTCCATTAGCTCACTTGGTGATCATGAGGAAATGATGCAATTAAAGCCCAAGAACAGACACATGAGAGAAGATCTGACAAGGCATGAATAAGTAGATGATAATTGGTGCCATGTGAGGTTACTCGAATGAACAAAGAAACTTTAGAGGTTTCAGTATTGTGTAGTTAAAATAAAAAATCTGTACTTGATATGCTTGAAAAACTAAATATTTCCCATAACACTTTACACAGCCTGCAACTGCCAGCTCCAAACTTTTATTACAGATTTAAGTAACCTATAAATAGCTCTGATAGTTGGAATGTAATAAGCCAGATTTTTAGGGTTTACTATATTATTACTTGAAGGTAATGCAGTTTACTCTTAAAAAGCCCATAACCTACATTTTTCTTGTATTTTATTTTTTTTCCCGAAGTCCATTTGTTACACTTGTATAGTGTTTTTGCACTTAAGCTAGTCCTACTTCTTTTATACATGACCATTTCCAAGTTTTCTTTTTTCCCTAGAATTAAACAGGATAATTTTGTTACTGTGACTTTGAGATTAATATCAGTGTAATTTTGAAGCATTTGTGTTGGTCAGTCAAAAAGAAATTTTAACACAGAGTAAAGAACAGTGGGCATTATCAAATGATCAAATAAACACACAAATATCTGCTTTATACAATAAATACCTATTTGGGATTTTGATAACTGCCTGTAAAGAAACATAACTAAGTGCTGGTACCTTCCTGACTCTCTTTCACTAGAACATTTGATAGATTTAGTAAATTAAATATGTATCTTGGAAGAACTTATGTTTCCACTCCACTTAAAGATTAACATATTTGTTAAATCCTTGTTAAAACAAAAACAACCATATTTTAAGGAAATATCCAAAGTTTAATCCCCATTGTCTGTTTTTTGATGCTGTAATTGTTCTAAATAGCAACCCTCATCAGAGGTTATCATCATAAATTACATCACAGTATGCTTTTCTGGGGCCTGTCAATACATATTTAGATATTTTTAGAAGCTAAATCTTCGTCCACACCAACAGTGTTTTTGAAAATCTTATAGAGATGCTCACCTGAGCATTCCAGTCCAGTAGGGGGCAACACCACTCAAAGTTTGATGTCACATGCATCAAGGACAACATTGTGAGCAAAACAGACCATGCCGCAAAGCTAAAGCAGACAGCGTCTAACAGAGTGAATGCAGTGCAGACCTCCACACTTCTATATTTTGATGTTCGATTTCTGCCAGAAAATAAAAGCAAAAGAAAACCTGCTGCTTACTACCATGGGGTTATTTATGTTGCCGTGGCTACATCTCTGCAACCTCCACACAGTCTGGATCAGACTGAGAAGCTGTTTTTTCTTGCTCTTCACTTTATTTAAATAACAGAGTGAGCATTTCTTTAGTTATATATCTTTAGAATAATTGGGATATTTGTAATATCCATAGTTGTGCTGCTGTAAAAGTTGCTGTAATTGTTCTATTTAGCATTGGTTTCATAAGCTGCTGCCCCGCCCCCCCTTTTTGTGTTGTTGTTTTTTCTCCCCTTTAAGCTATAAACTCTTCTATCTAATCATACACTGTCAAAATGTATATAGTTAATAGTTGGAATTTGAAAACTGCAGAAAGTAAAATGAAAAGCAACAGTGCCGAGAATCTCTTCAGATGCAGAGAACTGTGCTTATTGTTATTCATCCTATATGCAGCTATTATTTTTGTTTATATCATTAAGTGTGGACTTTTTTTGACTGTCTCATTAAACAAAAATATGGACAAGAACAAAGGAAAACAAAACAAAAAATGGAGATGCAAGGTTTTGACCAGTCAGTGACATTATGTACATGAGCTCTGATTGGCTGTTCTATGATTTGTTTCATTCAAGACGTAGCAAGCTAAAACACACATCATAACTCATAAGATGTGAATGGGTGTAAACTGCTGTAGGCTGAATAGAGGAATATCTGTAAATGACATCACAAAAGAGGTGAGCTCATCTAGTTTTAGTTTTGTAGCTTAGTTTAGACTGTATCCATTGGAAAGTGAATGTTTTGAAACTTTAACAATGTTTACACTATATATAAAACTTTAATTGTAAAAAAACTGAGAAATTTTGTTTTTTTTAATTGATTTGAGCCCTTTAAGAACTGAACACTGAAAGATCCTTGAGGGAACCAAAATGTTTTCCTGTTTACTGTCATCTACCATTTAACAGTTTTGCAAAATTTCTGAAATTCTTCAAAAAATTTAACCCTTTAGAAGCTGTTTTCACGCAAACATTTGGCCTGTATAACCATTCCTACTTTTCCATATACTTTGATTTGATACTTGTAAACAAATTTGGATGTACATGAGTTCACCCAGAGCTCATATTAAATTCTGTAAGGACTCAGCAGAATGTAACATTAAAAGATGGAAGTCAGACATGTCTTTTCATCTCTTTCGCCTGGTGTGCAGACTATTTTAATGAGTATAATATGAATACGAGAGCAGATGTTAAGGCTTCATCTGAATGCAGCCTCGATCTTCAGCGTTATGTGAATGTGTTAAGTTCAGGGTGGCGGGCAGAGAGAGCAGGGCCAAGTCACTGCCCTTTTCAGCTGAGAACAGCGTCACACGTCAGTCATTCCTCTGCCTTCTCTGAAGGAGGAGAACTCTCCTCATATGCAGACGGTGTAGGCAGGTGTGCTGCTTGTGAGCTGAGGAAGGAATGTGACGCATCCTGCAAGCAAAGTGCGCACACTGAAAATAAATGATGCTTCAAATGCACTTCAAATATGTACATCATTAAAAGGAGCCGTATACGATTCTGGTGAATGAATGTTATATTTGAACTCAACAGCAATACAAACTATATATTTATCGTATTTGTTTGGCTTTTGTTTACTTTATGTCATTTACTTGATATATTTCATAGTCATCTATAGATTATTGCAGTTAAAATAGAAAAAACATGTTATTTACCTCAAAATATGGCACTTTACACATGACTGGGTATGAGTTCTTCAGTGGTGCTTGGAATTCTATATATATGATTTAAAAACTAATATTGCTAAATTGATGACTCAAGAAGGTATAATTGTTAAAATAGCTTATTGTTATTATCCCAGACTGCTGGGATAGGCTCCAGCACCCCCCCGCGACCCTGACGCGGCTTAGAAGCGGCTTAGAAAATGGATGGATGGATGGATTGTTTTTCAGATTTTGGCATAAATTGAAAATGCCTGTTGGCCTTTACATTGTGTATAAATTTTATGATGAAGGGACCAAAATAAACAGCCCAAAATGACTTGGAAAAAAGTCTGGTTCCATTGACTTATATTACAAGTAAAGTAGGTTTTTTCCTTCTCCTGTAAAGTTACCATTTTGGAGATATGAGGTTGCTAGGGACCCAAAAATGGACGTGTCTGTAGAATGACTCAGTGGTGTATTAAAATACGCAGAGGTGTGTTACTTATTTTGTCTTTAAAAATCGACACAAATAATCAACACATGTTTTATTCATGTGGAAATGATGTGCACGTTTGAATTAGGTAAATCAAAAAGTAACCTTCGTTCAGTGCACACGCTTCGAACCGCACGCATCCACACATACAGCAGCACCCGAGGCTGCACAAGTTAATTACACATGAGACGACGTGTCCCAGATTTGGACGTGTGTTTGCGTCCGTCTTTTCTGTTTCCACTTGACAGCTTTAGCGTAGGTAAGCCTGAGCTCTCTTCCATCCTTGTAATTGAAAATAGACCGCAGAGATGGCCGTGAGAGGAAGAAGGCGACAGGTCTTATGGACAGCCGAAAAACTGCCCGTCTTAAAGCCCGGACTTCTTGTTGGGGCACTTAAGCCGATTTTACTGCATTGCACTGTCTACAGAATGTGCACCAGAACTGTCTGTAGTACTGAGTGTGGTACTCTATGTGCAGGCACTTGTCATGGTATTGAATAGAGCAATGAATATACACTGGCGCTGCCCAGGAAATATAGTGATGATTGTTAGGGGTGGGAATCACAACACCCACGGTAATGATGATACCACCATACCACTGTGATTCCCTGATACTCGATATATTGCAAGACAATCCTGTACAATACATTACAACATCTGTGTAACAGATAACAATTAAATGCTCCTAAATAGGCTAAATAGCAGGAATTATGTATTTATTAGTGTCATTTTCACATAATTTGACAACCAGTATAAAGCAATGTACAACAAAGCGCACAGCTTCAGTTCAACCTCTTTAACACACATACACTGACTGTATGTCATCATTCCAATGTAAAGAAGAACAGAAGAAACTGCCAGAAAGCAGAACAGTTCTAAATGTCTAAAAGTAGAACACAACTGTGCCTCACTAAAATCTTTTCTAACCATGAAAACAATAATAAATTCATTTTTTTATTATGCTGTAGAAGCTGTGAGGTTGTTTTTCTTCATTGCAGGTTTAGCCTATTCATTTGATAAGAGGCTTAGCACCACCATGTGGAGCCATGAAGTAAGAAATCAAATTGGAGGGGGGGTTTGTTTAGAGCGTTTAAAGCACATGTATGTTTCAGTAAACATACATGTAAAAATGTTGTCATATTGATATTTTATCCCACCCCTTAAGATTATACACCTGTGCTACCCATGGTGCTGAACACAGCCATTGTAACACAATCATTCGCTATCCATGGCTCTGAGCATAGTGTCAATTATACACTTGTGCTGTCCATGGCACTGAATACACCCATCGTAACACAATGTTGCTGTCCATGGTGCTAAATGTAGTGAGGATGACGCACCTGTGCTGTCCATGGTACCAACTTCTGAATCAACAGCAGCTCCAGCCCATGGCGCTTAGTATTATTACTTTTTATTGTGTTCATACTTTCCACATCATCACACAGAAGCACTGCCACTGTTTATGGTACTGAATGTGCACTGACCTTGTCCAGATTACTAAATGTGCACTGCCACTGTTTATGGTACTGAATGTGCACTGACCTTGTCCAGATTACTAAATGTGCACTGGCACTGTTTATGGTACTGAATGTGCACTGACACTGTCCAGATAACTAAGTGGGGCACTGGCACCGTTTATGGTACTGAACGTGCACTGGCACTGGTTATAGTACTGATTGTGCATGGGCACTGTTTATGGTACTGAATGTGTATTAAACATGCACTGGCACTGGTTATAGTACTGAATGTGCATGGGCACTGTTTATGGTACTGAATGTGTATTAAACATGCACTGGCACTGGTTATAGTACTGAATGTGCATGGGCACTGTTTATGGTACTGAATGTGTATTAAACATGCACTGGCACTGGTTATAGTACTGATTGTGCATGGGCACTGTTTATGGTACTGAATGTGTATTAAACATGCACTGGCACTGGTTATAGTACTGGCACTGTCTGCGTTGTTGCATAAATAACCTCCATGCCAGCATTGTTATGAATTTGCTGAGCTTACTGCGAATTATATAAATGATATTATACTTATGTCAGGGATCACGACACAGCTTGAGTCAGCTCTGCCGAAACTGAACTCCTGCGCACTGTACGTGTTTAGACCGCACACTGGAAGTTCATGACTGAGGTGATAAAGCTCACCTAAACAGTTTGTTCAGTCTGTCAGTTTGTGTATATCACATCAGCAAAGTGAGGTCTCACCTGTTAATGTAAAATCTATAAACAGTGCGTACCCCCAAACTCACTCTGCCAGCTATATTGATTCGTCTTTTCTCTCCTACGCTGATTATTTATGTATGTATTCATTGTTGCAGTGGCACTAAATCAACATCAAGTGATCACAAAAAAAGAAAGACACGTGATTAGGCTGGTGAGTGAGCCCTAAGTATGCCTGACTCTGTCTTTCTTCAGCTGCCTGCTCTGTTCGCTGGCTTAATATATGACAAGGTGTAAGAATAGCTAAAAGGTTGGCAGTGTTTCAGTGAAGCAATATGGTGAATATGATTTAATCAAGGACAGTGTGGGGCTAATGTTCAACAGAACAGTTTATCACTGCTGTTCAGATGACTTTTGGCAAATTTTTCAAACTGACAGCTCCACATCTGATCTCATAACAATGTTTGGACAATCAATTTAATCAAGCCGTCAAATGAAATAGTTCCTGTAAAACGAGCCGGCATTAGGGTGGCACCTTTTACCAGTACAGATCCTAACTCTACACTCTTAAGGTTCTTCAAGGGTTCTTTTTTTTTAAAGCAAATGGTTCTATATAGAATCTTGAACACTTAAAGAACCTTTTGCATTATTAAAGGTTTCTTTGCATCATAAAAGGGTTCTTCAGACTGATGAACAATCTTTTGTATATGGTTCTATGTGGAATCTGTTTGAAAATGAAATGGCTTCTTCTATTGTTACAGCCTGGGCATTGTAGCAATAGACGAACCCTTTTTGGTGCTATATAGAACCCTTTTCCAAAACAGATTCTATGTAGAACCATCTAAAGCACATTCTCCATCAAGCTGAAGAACTCTTTTATGATTTAAAGGGTTCTTTGAGTGTTCATGGATCTATAGAACCAGTTGATTTACTAAAGAACCTTAGTAAAAGAGACAAAAAGTTAGTAGTTGAAGAACTATCATGTATAAGGGTGTATCTAACTTAACTAACCTGGCAAAATCTGTTCTGTGTCTGAAAATAAAACATACTTGACTAGATGGCATTTTCTTTGTTGGATCATATATATTACATGCTTAAGAAAACCTATGTATATATATATATATATTTATATATATATATATATATATATATATATATATATATATATATATAAAACCCTGTTCTGTGTCAGAACAAAACCCCGTATTTTCAAAATGTAAGTCAATGGAACCAGACGTGCTCCCAAGTAATTTGGGGTCATTTCTTTTGGTCTATTCATCATGGAATTTACAGACAATGTAAAGAACAGACATTTACAAATTCCATCAAAAACTGAAAAATGACATATATATACCTTAGCCTTCTACTCTGTAGACTGGGTTCAATCCCCCACCCCACCTAAGAACCATGTTTAACAACTTAAGTAAATATAAGATATCTTTATTGTGCAGAACAGTTAAAAACAGAGCTGTACAGCAGTTTCACTGTAACGGGGAGCGAGGAGGCAGATGCATGTGCTGAGATAAGTGAGATTTATTATGGGCAAATCCAGGGTCATAGTCGTAACAGTCCAGGGTCATAGAGCCAACACGGATTGAACAGGGGGCAGACATGGCAGACAAAGAATAAACAATAAGCATAACAATAAACAACACAGTGACCAGAACAACTAACAACACAGACAGAGATTCAAACAAAGACCAGCAAAGACAAGGGGCAAACACAGGGCTTAAATACACATGGAAAGTGAGGGGCAGGTGGAAAACAGGTGGAGACAATCAGGGGCGGAGTCATGAAACGAGGGGGCTAAACCAAAACAAACGCACATGGGCTAAACCAAAACATGAACACATGGACAGGACTGGGAGGGGCCAATCGTAACATTCACATCTGAATTTTTCAGGTCATTTGTCTCATACATGCGTCTCATTAACTCACACTGCATCTGTGAGCGCCAGAGTTCAGTAAATATAACAGTGTCAGTAGCAGCAGCTATCAGTGTTTTTTTCCTACTTTCCTACTGCAAGACCCCACTGCTGAGTGATACAATAGACTGATGGAGGTACACAAGTCTGGCTAGTGGGTTGCTATGCCAAAGGTTAAATAACAGCTAAAGGCTTTCAATACTTCTGCTCCCTCAATAAAAACCTGCACTAACGTTGACTCAGACTGTGACTACACAACAACGCAGAAACTGCTTTGTGGTGTCATTAGTAGTTATTGTATCTCCATTACTCATACTGATACAGCATTTAGGTGCCAGTATCTGTATCGGTGCAGCACTATACAAAATTGGGTCATTTTCTAAGTGAAAATAAATTAACACATTCTCCATAGCAGGGGTATAAAACTCAACCACTAAAAGGGCCATATTAAAAAATCTTAGCAAATCTGTGGGCCAGCTGGGGGTTCATTTCATTTTATTTAACATTTTGCCATGGACTGAATGAGCCACTGTTTATTCAAAATATGCCAAAACTGCAACAGTAAAACAGGCAATGAGTACTTACTTAATTGGTTTAAGTAGTTATTTTAAACTGGCTATTAGCTTGAGACATGAGGCATCTTTTCTTTTTGTGTCACTTTTGTGTAACTGCGTGGGGGAAGGGGGTTAGAACACACATTGCTGCAGTGTATGCTGGGGACTGTAGTGCAGCTCAGGGTGAAACAGGCTACTAAGAATAGAAAATTAAAATAATTTTGAGGGCCAAACAGGATTGTGCCTCAGGCCTGATTTGGCACATGAGCTGTATAGAGAACAAAGTTCTGCTCATTTTAATACTCACTTACTGGTTATTTACTAAATTTAGCATACTGTGAAAAAATAAAAAGCCAAATGTGGCCTGTGCAAAAGTTATGGCACATTGTATATATATTTTTTTCATTATTTTAAACTTAGTAAATAAATAAATAGTTGTGTGCTATGAAATTGCAAATGCCACACTTAAGTTTGTTGCACTTAGAGGGTGAACTTGTTTTCACCCAAAAAACGAACAGAAAAACAGCATTTTGGCTGTGAAATGACTCAAAGCAGTAATGCTGAAATGTTGTACTCTGTTTCATGAACTGTAGCAGGTTCATTGGCAGGGCATGTTGGCACCACTCTACTGCATTAAACCACAACATGACTCATGATGAAATACCATCCAGAGCAGAGTATTAAATATCAAGCACTATTAGGTTCCCCAGTCAGATTGAGAACTTAGTGACCAGCAGAACTTCCCTGATCCAGACTCACCAATCGGGATGAGGTTACCTTTGTAAGGACATCTAAACTCTCATCAGCAAAAATATGACATCAGTACTCTTAACCTTCTACACTGTAGAGCATAGCATAGAATATAGTTGATGGTTCTCAAAGGGTCCTTTAGTAAAGAAAGTAGTTGTATGCAGAACCCTGAACACTCATAGAATCCTTTGCATGAATAAAGGGTTCTTTGCATTGTGAAAGGGTTCTTCAGACTGATGGAGAATCTTTTGCATATAGTTCTGTATAGAAAAGAGCTTCTATATAGCACCAAAAGGGTTTGTTAAGATGTCCTTTTTGGCATTCTATAGAACACTTTTCAAAGTGTATCTGTATAGATTCATCTCATTCATGATGCAAAGAACCCTTTAATCATGCAGAGGGGTTCTACACCGGACTATTTTCTTTACTAAAGAAGCCTTTGAGAAGAGTAAAGATCTTTCTAAGTGTGTATTGTTTTTCATTTCATTTTATTTCATAGAATCAGTTTACAAATAAACTCAGGTTCAACACATTGTTAGTGTCAGTGTGAGTAGAGCAGCTGATCTGAATGGCGTTTGTTCTCCTGCAGATGAGACATCGTTCGAGGCTGGCATCAAAGTGCAGATCCACACTCAGGATGAGCCCCCGTTCATTGATCAGCTGGGTTTCGGAGTGGCGCCGGGCTTTCAGACCTTCGTGTCCTGCCAGGAGCAGAGGGTAAGCGTGGACTGGTGCTGAAGCAAACTCTTCAGATGTTCTATGTTGTTGCATAGAAGTGATGTTGACAGAAAGGTTCCTTCATTTTGTCTGATTTCTGGCAGAATCCACATAAAACTGTGTCCGTACAAAACAGATAAATAACAGCATAAGTGGAAATAACAATAAGTTACACTGATTTAATGCCTTTCACAATCCTACCATCACTTTACTTAACAAAGAACACAAAAAGGAAGACAAAACAGAAGATGAGACTAAGCAGAAAAAGGAAGAGAAACGCTCATGAAAAAGAAAGTATTTAAATAAGATCTAAAGAGGAGAAGAACCGTCACTGAAAGTGGAAAACGTATGAACAAGAGTGAGAAGCTACAATTACCACTGACTGCATACATGATGTATCTGATATATTCACTCAGTATTGAAACATGCAGACACTGCGTTTGCTCTGTGAAAACCACATGACTGTCATGCTTAGGCTTATATGTTTATGTGTCTGTGAATTGTTGAAAGTAATAAATACATTTTTGTCATTTCAGCAATAGCGCAAAAAGCAGTTACTGTTGGGGGGGATTGGGGGGGTGCTAGAAGAAGAAGAGGAAAGACAGAGACATACATAAGAGAGGGAGAGCTAGAGAGAGAGAAGATGAGAGAGAGAGCAAGAGAGGAGGGCAAAGGGAGGCAGAGACATAGGAGGAGATGGGAGACTGATTAAGGAAGAGAAGTGAGAGAAAGAGAGTGGGAGAGAGAGGTAGAGGCATAGATAGAAAAGGGAGAGAGAAAGAGAGAGGGGTAAAAAAGAGAAAGAGATGGGGTGAAAAGAGAGCAAGAGATGGGGAGAGAGGCAGAGACATAGAAAAGAGAGACAGGAGTGAGAGAGGGGGAGAGGGAGAGAGAGACAGGCAGGAATGTGTGTGTGTGTGTGTGAGAGAGAGAGAGAGAGAGAGAAAGAGAGAGTGAAAGAGAGAGAGATAGAAAAGGGGAAGAGAGAGGCAGAGACAGATAGAAGAGGGAGAGAGAAAGAGAGAGACAGGAGTGAAAGAGAGAGAAAGACAGAGAGGCAGAGATATAGACAGCAAAGGGGGAGAGAGAAAGATGGGGCGAGAGAATCAGAGACATAATAATAATAATAATAATAATAATAATAAGTTACATTTATATAGCGCCTTTCACAAACCCAAGGACGCTTCACATAGCATGGGGGAAAAAACAACTACACAGTGGAGGACAAGAGAGAGAGAGAGAAAGAAGAGAGGTAGAGACAGACAAATAGAGCGAGAAAGAGAGAGGGGGAGAAACATAGATAGGAAAGAGAGAGAGAAGAGAGAAATTAACAGAGAGAGTGAGGAAAAGAGAGAGAGAAAGAGGGAGAGAGAAAGCGAGGCTGGTGTTGATGCATAGCAGTCAGCTCCTTGGTCGTGTAACTGGAGAGCAGTGAAATCCTGACTTGCAGTGAATTGATTTCTTTAATGTTCCGCTCATTTAACTTCCCTGTTGCATGCAGATCAGCAGTTAGCCCTCCAATCTCATCACCAGGGCAGGGGTCACTCCCCCTCCCTCGCTCTGTACCCGCTTCGTCTTCCTTTCTGCTCTTCTCCTCTCAGATCCCCGTCTGAATCATTTCCCATCCAGCTGATCATAAATAGACCTGCGTTTACACCAGAGACGACTCCAATTACATGCACACCGATTAGGACAGTGCTAGACGACAAGTGCGGAGAAATTAATATTTATGTGACATTGCAAAATATTTCGTCTTTGCATATTTCATTGCATAGTTACATAAACAATCACATTTACATTCAGTTCTGAATTTCGGAAGATTCTGTCTCGACAGGTTTGAGTCTGCACTTCTGACTTTTTTTTTCCTGCTTTTTCACTCAAAAATAGAAAAAGCTTGTCTGAGTGAGAAGGAAAGGAAAATGTAGGTTTTATATTCCTGATTTTTCATGAAGTTGAGATAAAGTAATTATTGCCATTTGGCAACACTGTGCAATAGAGGGTTAACTCGGGCTAAATGAAATGAAATGGGGAACAATGTCCATGTAATCATGTACATGCATGCACAATGCAGCTGTGTTGTGTTATGACAAGACACAGCACTCTTCACAAAACGACACCAATGGACGTGTTTGGGCAAGAGAATATTAAATAACGGAACAATCAAAACAAAATATTAAGGCTCTGAAATTATGACACATGAATGTATTGTGCAAAATGACAGATTCTGAGGTTGGAGTGTTAAACCTGGTGCAGATGACTGTACATGGGTGAGATTTCAATATCACTCATAGTCATTCCATTTAAACGGCCTTTTAATGTACTAGCTAATAATATTTCAATATTAAATTAATATTTAGATAATTTTGGCCCTTTTCCACTCGGAAAATGTTATGTTAAATTAGTGCTAGGCAGTTACTGATAAAATTCAGTATCATGTTATTTTTAAACATATCACAGTGTAATGCACACAGTGTAATGAACCTGTGCTTCATGAGTTTCCTTATTTTTGTGGATTTTAAGCAGATGGGTTATATGTAAATAATCAATGACTGCATACCACAACATTTAATGGTCAAATATATTGCTAAAAATATCACTAAATCAGGAAATAGTATGTAGTATCACGATACACCAGAGTTGATGATGTAACACCCAGTGCTATGCTAAATGTTTGGCATTGAAATTTCATTTTATGTCATGGAAAAGTCATAGAAAAGTCACGGAGTTCCACTGTTTAAAATGTGTACAAATCCTGACTTCTTTGCTACCCTTAATTTCAATGCTGAAAATAGCCCAACAGCTAACTGTAAGATCCGGTTGGTTTGAGCTGTTGTGAGTGAATGGCTAGACTTCTGTCCTCTCTTGCATACACTTTTTTCATACCTTCACTGCCATATTGTAACCTGATTTTTTATTATTATTTTTAACACCATTGAGAAAACAGCCTGCCCTTTGCATAAACCTGAGGAAAACACAAATGGAAACCTCACTTTATTAACATATAGTACTGTGCCAAAGGCAGAGACCACCTTTCATTTAATCTCCAGCCAAAATGACTCTTTACTTCATTTTAAACGACCATTTATTCTGAGGGGAATGATAAAAAAATACAGAACAAATGATTCCTAACAACCACCTGGAAGAGCTGGTACACAACAGCACTGCCCCCATCAGATAAACAGAGCTTTAAGCTTTTGTCTTTGAGAGAGAGGAGAAAATCAAGCTGCTTCAGAACTGAAAACATCCACAGGCGTTGATGTCCAGCTTTCCACTGTGAGAAGACAACTCAGCGCTGTGGGTTTGAAAGGACGTGTAGCTGCCAAGAAGGACCTCACGATTCCTAACAACCACCTGGAAGAGCTGGTACACAACAGCACTGCCCCCATCAGATAAACAGAGCTTTAAGCTTTTGTCTTTGAGAGAGAGGAGAAAATCAAGCTGCTTCAGAACTGAAAACATCCACAGGCGTTGATGTCCAGCTTTCCACTGTGAGAAGACAACTCAGCGCTGTGGGTTTGAAAGGACGTGTAGCTGCCAAGAAGGACCTCACTGAGAAAAGGAGACAGACCTTCAAGTCCAGACCTCAACATCACTCAATGTGTTTGATTATTTCAGAAAATGATCAACCAACTTCTAAGACTGAACTTTGGAGCTGTGTCTCCAGGTTTTTCTGAGAAACTGAAAGCGAGTCTCCTGAAAAGAATGAAAGCTGGAATGAAAGTGAAGAGTGACACACTCAACACTGAAAACCTTGATATTATGTTTAGTTGTTGATGCTTTTGTGAAATTTTCTGTTAAATTGGTTTTCTCTTTTATTCCTGAAGCAGAAAAATGTATGACTTGTACTTTATGGCCTTTGTGACTGGAAATGTTTTCTACTTCTCCTGTAAACTTATCATTGTGGAGATATGAGGTTTTGTTCTAAAAGTCACGATGTGTGTGTGTGTGTGTTGTGTTTGTGTTTTGTGTGTGTGTGTGTGTGTGTGTGTGTGTGTGTGTGTGTGTGAGTGTGTGAGTGTGTGTGTGTGTGTATCCTTGCAGAATGTGTTTGTACACACACAGTGGCTGTGCAAATGCTCCGTGTGTCTGTGGGTTCAGTGTGGGTGGCTGTTTCCCCTCATGTCATCGCTGTGTTTAGTATGCTGACAGTGAATTGGCAGCAGGCTGCTGGGGGGACAGTGTGTGTGTGTGTGTGTGTGTGTGTGTGTGTGTGTGACAGGCTGCAGCAGAAGCAGCTTTCAATGATTTAACCCCCCCCCCCCCCCTTTCTCTCTACCTCCCTCACCAATTCCAACCTGCTGCTTTTAGCTGGGGCTATATTTGTGTTGGGGAATGCTAATGCTAATGCTAATGGTTTCTCTCCTCGTTCCTCTGGCTGTCGCTGAGCAGCACCATTTTCTCTGTATTTATTTCTTCCGACTGCTCGCACTGATGCCTCCCTCCCTCCCTCCTCAACATTCAGCACCAGATTCACTTAGACATGCAGTTTGTGGACCTTTTAAAGTACTGTGCAAAAGTCATAGACCACCCTTTATAAGTTTTAAAAAATTTCCTCACTTTTTTTGACATAACATATAAATAACATAAGACAGTTTATGTAAAAAGTTGTCCTAAAGATCATGGTCACTCCATGTTCCATTCAATTGAAACAGGAATATTGTGCTGCCAAAACAGCCCATTTTGAATTCACTGTTTTTGTG
The DNA here is from genome assembly GCF_015220715.1 of Pygocentrus nattereri. NCBI lineage: Eukaryota > Metazoa > Chordata > Actinopteri > Characiformes > Serrasalmidae > Pygocentrus > Pygocentrus nattereri. The sequence goes on along the minus strand of NC_051231.1, from coordinate 10,473,445 downwards.
ATGTCACAGAAGTCATTTAGATACATCCACCTATTCAGCCTAAAGCTGAAATCATTCCATTTGCACTGAGGTAAAACGTTTTGAATGAAGTATGATACAGGGCAGCCAATCAGAACGGAGCTCATTCACATAGATCAAAATATAATGGGCCAATAACAATAAATAGGGTGCTTAATACTAAGGGATAAAGAGAATTTCAAAAATGATCATTTAAACAATGAATTATGAATTATGACTCTTACAAACATTGTAAGTGGACTGCAGTAGAAAATGTAGTGTACCATTAACGGCAGGTTTCTTTTTAGTGTCCGCTCTTTACCTTCATTACAGCTTCCATTCTTTTGATGAGACTCACTTTCAGTTTGTCAAAGAAATATGAGGGTATTTTTCCACACCTACAAAGTTCAGTCTTAGAAGTTGGTTGATCATTTTCTGAAGTGGTCCCAAACACATTCAGTGATGTTGAGGTCTGGACTCTGGGGTGGTCAGTCCATTGTTCAGCTTCTTTGTTTGATGTGTCTGTCTCCTTTTCTCAGTGAGGTTCTTCTTGACAGCTACACATCCTTTCAGACCCATAGTGCTGAGTTGTCTTCTCACAGTGGAAGGTTGGACAGAAACACCTGTGGATGTTTTCAGATCTGAAGCAGCTTGATTTTCTCCTCTGTCTCAAAGATGAAAGCTTTAAGTGCTGTTAATCTGATGGATCTGTGTGGGTGTCTACCAGCTCTTCCAGGTGGTTGTTCGGAGTCCCATTTTTTTCTGTAGCTACAGTTTTGGAAATGTCACGTATTCCTTGGACACCATCCCCCAGACTCCTCCAGGAAGTCACATGTCTCCTGCTACCTCTGACCTGCCTGCATGCTCCAATCACAGGTGTCACTCTCCGGAATACTAATGTGGTTCACCTGTGTTTTGCTATTAGCTGTAGCTTATAAGCCCGGGCGAAACACAGGTTCAGTGCGAAGTATTGTTTTGTTTTACGACATACTGAGCATTTCCATTGTTTCTATGCCGGATCGTTTATGACCCGTTTGCCTGTTTACTCTTTTCTCCTTTTGCTATTTCCCTGTGGATTATCTGCCTGTGAGATATCTCCGTGTTCTGACCTTCTGGACTGTTTTCTGGACTTTGATTTCATGTCTCATCCTTCAGATTGTTTTGGTTTTGACCCACGTCTGTTTTGAATTCGAGCTAAGATTACGTCTTTTTTATTAAAGTTTCCCTTGTTCTACTTTCCGCACGCATCTGATTTCATCTGCGACGCTACAGGAAACATCTGCGTTTTTTCACTTTGACTTTTTTCTTCACTCCTCTTCAAATGATCTAGCTTGAGATTTAATAATCAGCTTTCAAATATGAGGCAAATTCTTTTTTCTTTCTTCATTCTCAATGTCACACTGCTTTCTCTATCATTATAGAATCATTTTGGACATATAATATTTCCAGGTTGCTACTAATTATGTATTTTGTTTTGATCTGTAGTTTATTAACGTCTCTTCATCACGGAACTTTTTTTGAAGCATTTTCTCTTTTATCTGGATTTTGTTGACGGCTCTATTATTTCACTGCACCTTTTAAACCTTACGCTTCACAAACGTTTCACAATTAGTAGGTATTCCATTATGTAGTTTGTGTGTTTATCTAGAACACTAATTTCAGACACATATTGCATGCTCATCTACTAATATAACTGCAGAGGCTCTGCACCTTTTCACTCTTTAGTCCATTCTTTGTGTTGTCTTCCTTGACCACACTGCTTCTCTGGATGTACTCACACACACACTCATCATCCACTTTATTAGAAACCACCACGTTGTACTTTTTCACTGAGTGGCCACTTTATGAGCCCCAGCAACCTTATAGGTCCACTGTATTGGTGCACAATTACCCATCTGATGACACACAATTTATCAGCCACCCTCTACCCCATTCATCTTTGGTCAGTCTCTGACCACAGTTGACCAGATATTATTCATTTGAGTTGTGGACCATTTTCAGCAGAGCAGATGGGCTGCAGTCTCTGACTGTAATCTGTTAAAGTGGACCTATGCAATAGATGTTTCTAATAAAGTGACCACTGGGTGTAGATGCCTATACACATGCCTACCTATATTAGCTAATCCCTGGTCAGGTGGTCTTTTCCAAAAGGGTTCAGTTGAAAAAATGCAAGGAAAATGCAATGTCCCATATTTATTGTCCCATGAGTATGAATTTGAACCACATCACTCATGTGCTTACATAATTAGATCTAGGTTAATGTTTATTAACAAAACGCAATAACTACTCCTAATGATAAAACTGATAATTATAGTCACATATGGCAATACATGGGGTCCAAGGACAAATCAGCCCAGTGATGGAGCCTTTTCAGAGGCAAAAGATAAAGAATAGGGATTCACAGTTCATCTGATGTCCTTCATCTGTAATGGTTATTGATTAGTGACCTTTCTTACTTTTTCTTTCAAGGTTTGTACATACAAGCAAACAGTCATAACATATAATTGCAGACTTCTTCAGCTAAAAAAAATAATTATATGAGACCAGTTATTTATTTGTAGAAAATGAAAAATAATGACAATTGGTTTTTTAATGAGTTTGCTTTATTGTGTGCTGTGGTGGGGGAAAGACAATTTTACACAGTTTATCAAAATCTCAATTCCAAAATGTAAAACGTTTTAGGCCAATCAGGCTTATCTTGTGCGTTTTAGTAGCAGCAGGGACTGCTACTTATTTACTGAGTTTCAAGTCTGTATGACTTACGTTGTGGTCTGCATGATTCATCTTGGCAGAGAAAAATGATGTATGTGAATATGAGCAAAAACAATAGAGATCCAGCACCTTTGGTGCTTGGTCCCCTAATGATAATAAGAATAGTTATTATTGTAAGTAGTAGTAGTAGTAGTAGTAGTAGTAGTAGTAGTAGTGTAAATATATAAAGTGATTAATGAATGTTTTAATGCACAATTAAATCAAGTAAACCTATATTTAACAGTAGAATTATATGGGACTCTTATTGTGAATCACTGAGTGTGTTTAAATGCACGTAATGGTCTGATAATTGTATAAAATCAGGTTTTGTCAGTAATCTGATCAACACGTGTATATGCACTTCAGTAATAAGATAATGGGAAACTCCGGGTCTACGTGAGTCAGGCAGTAATCAGGTTACTGCTTTGCAACCCGTCAATGAACTCACAGAAAAAGACATGACGTAAACCTACTGTAAAACTCAAACTTCAACTGCTGCCTTTTATTAAAATGTTGCACCGCTTTACCTGAATATATGAACATACATCATCTAGAAGATGAAGAATATTTTAATTGTTTTTTCATGCTTGGTTTGGCTCATAGCAACACTGCTTGCTTATTTCTAGTACCACCATCTATTCTTGTGCATGCACAGACTGAGAAATTCAAAAGAAATCAGAGTAAGAGTTTATATGCACTGAGAAATCTGATTACTGAACTAAAATCCAGCTCTCTTCATTAGATTTCTTAATCAGATTTATAGATTGGAGTGTTTGCATGACTATTTAAATAATCAGATAACTGGAGAAAAGCTATTATGATCGGATCATTGAGTGCATGTAAACACACTCATTGGTGTTCCTGCTGAACATGAGTGAATTTATTGCGAATGAAGTTAATGGAGCGTGGTTAAATCTGTATTATTGATCTGAAAATTCAGTTTATTTCTTAATACTGTGACAGACTGTGTGAATCTATAAAGGCAGATTTAACTTTCAGACTAAATTAGAGGAATAGCTCATTTATTTATAGGTAAAATACAACCTGCCTGCTTAATGTGGTGTGGAAGGTTTCTGTTTGAATGATTCCTCTTTCATGCGGTGCTCTATTTTTGCTTTCAGTTGCTTTAAACAAGCTTTAACACTGCCATATGACATTAAAATGAACAGTTAAAGGAGAACTACACAGATTTTCAACATTTTAGTGATTTTACATGATTTTAATTATTAAGATCAAATTATTAAGAATTATTAAACAGTCATTCAGAGTAGTTTGGTGTGAAATGCTCCATTCTAGAGAAACTTCAGTCAGAACAGTTCCCAGTGGTGGTGATAGGAACCAGATGTCCCACTCTAAAAGCTCCCACACAGTAGGTTATTAAATGAAATGGTTATGGGTATGCTACCTGATGCCTGAAACATTGCTTTCCATTACGTTTTAGAGCAATTGTGGGCTAGAACTACTTTAAAAATCCTTTCAAGGCGGAATGGTTTGTGCAGAGTTTTGTGAGGCAAAATAGCCCCCCAAAAAACTTTTCCCAATTTACCACTATTTTTCAACAACAGAGTCTGATCACTATAGGATTTTAAGATTGATTCTGATTTCAGTATTTGATGGTTTAAAAATCTGATATATTAGATACATTGGCCAGTATTCTTTGTTCTTCAAAAATACATAACATGAATAAAAATTTTCCCTAACATTTGTTATGTGTAATTATTTAATTATCCTTACCAAGATAACATGACATGCATTTTAAAGATAAGTTTTATTGTTAAAAATAGTACTTTTGGACTAACTGTAACGAAACTCCCTTTTGAGACTCTGCACTCTAGCAAAGTAGTGCCATTACAATGTACACACTACACATTTGAAAGAAACATTAGATCACTTTTTTGGAAACCAAGTCAGGTTAGATACTTGTTCAGCTCGCATTTATTTATGTGTTCCCTCTGATTTAATCATTTCAAATGACTACAATAACTAGGCATGCAAGTCGCAGATATATTTAACAAGCAAACCTTGTATGTCCAAAACGATAACTTTACAGGAAAAGGAAAAAATCCATTTTACTTTTAATGTAAGTCAATGGAACCAGTTATTTTAGGCCATTTCTTTTAGACAGTGTAAAGGATAATAGGCATTTTCAAATAATGTAAAATGCGACAAAAAATGAAGATACAAGGTTTTCTTCCGACAACATTGATTTGCTTCATTTAGACAGAATAAGCCAAACACAGCCTTAGTTGACGTATAGCTTTACGAGTAACCTAATTTAGTAAAGAACAGCGTTAAAAGCTGCTGTAAGCGATGTTGAGAACAGAAAAGACAGGACTGTAGTTTGTTTACACGAGTTTGTTACTAGTTTGTAGTTTGTAGTTTGTTACTAAAACCGACACAATGTTTCATAAATACATCTATAAGTCTGTTAACAGCTGAGTCTACACCACTCAACTACTGTAACATTAAACATTGGCTAATTTGAATGTTTTCCTGACAGTACCGGCTTTCATGTTACTGCAGCAAAAGTGGGCATGGCTGACATGAATATTGCCAGGCTTATTTAGGCTAAGAGGAAAAGTGATGGGGATATTTTTATTATTACTTATCCCCTTAAAAGTCCTGGTCCAGCCAGTGGTCCTAAAGTTTTATTACATACTTTTTTAACCGAAGAATAGTTCAGCCAGTTTTACCTGTAGTTACTGAATAATAGGCCTTAGTATGTAAACAGCCTGGAATTTTAAGGGATTAAGTAATTTATATCTCGTGACAATTATCGGGTTACCATGAGTGCAGGTGATGTCTGTCGTGGGGTACACTGCTCAACCCTGCCTGGGTCAGCTAATTGTTGTGATTTGTAGCCTTCCAGATGTGTGTATTGTAAACAGACGCCCTCTGTTGGCCAAGCTACCCATCAACACTCATAACATGCCTTCTGTCTCTCCATTTCTTTTTTTTAATGTAATTTCAGTTGTCATTGTTAATTATTTATCTGCCATTAGCTCATATCGGCTGATAATATCGCCAAACCAGTTTATCAGTCTGGCTGTAATTACCATCACACTTCAAGACATGTATATGTTCACTGTATATATGGACTGGGGAGTGAAACTTTGACAGTGTTAAAAAAAAGTGGTGGTTCTTTTCGGAGCGGTGCGTTTGTCATTACCTGGCGGAGTAAATCCACAGCAAACTCAGCACTCCATCCTCTGTCCAACACGGCCTCTGCTGAACTGCGAATTGTGTTTATTTCTTTTCGGGCTCTGAGGCTCCTGAGTTGGAATAGGAAATGATTGCAGGATTAAGGTAATTAGGTTGGGGCGTAAACAGTCATGAAATGAGAGCTGATGGATGAGCTGCTGGAGCTGATCCCTCTGCATCTTAATGCAACACGGGGACGGGGGGGGGGGGTGTTATGAGGAGCAGAGGACCATCACACTCAGGACAGGTTGTGTGTTGCTGTGTGATGGAGAGCGAGTTAGAGACTGAATATTATCATTAATTCTCCATTATATCTGTATACATAGATTGTTACTCTGTGTGTAGAATAATGTGAGATTTGTTTATTTATTTGTTTATTTATTTATATGTTTGTTTATTTCTGCCTTCTTCTTTCATTCTTTTTCCTTTTTTTTGTTCCTTCATTCCGTCTTTCTTTCCTGCCTTGTTGTGTCTTGTTCTTGCTTTTTCTTTGCTTTTCACTTTCCTTTCTTTTTCTTTACGTTTATTCTGTTTTATTAATGAATGAATGAGTGAACTTTATTGTCATTGCATTGTACTCGTACACTTGCACAATGAAATTGAAGTAATAGTTAGTCTTTCTTATGTTTTGTTTGTTTCTCTCGCTCTTTACTTCTTTAATTCTTTTCTATTTCTCTTTAACTCTTATTTTTTCAATTTTCTTTCCTTTTCCTTCCTTCATTCAGTTTTTCTTTCTTTCATTCAATTTTGCATTCATTTTCTCTCCATTTTTTCTTTCATTTGTTCTTTCTTTCCTTATTTCAGTTTTTCTTTCTTTCTTTACGTTTTTTGTTATTTCTCTCTCTTCTTGTTTCCTTTCATTAGTTATTTTTCTTCCTTTCTCCTTGCCACATTTTTCAAATTTGTTGTTCTGTTAATTTTTCCTTTCAGTAGCTTTTAATTCTCTATTTCTCTTTCTGTCTTTGATCTATGCTTTATTAATCTATGTCTCCTCTCTTTATCCCCTTCTGTGTAACTAATATATATTTCTTTGTGTGTGTGTGTGCATGTGCATGTGCGTGCGTGCGTTTGTGCGTGAGTGTGTGTGTGTGTGTGTGTGTGTGTGTGTGTGTGTGTGTGTGTGTGTGCCTCTAGTTGACGTATCTTCCTCCTCCGTGGGGAGACTGTAGAGACGCTCCAATGGACTCAGACTTCTTCAGCACGTACAGCATCACGGCCTGCCGCATTGACTGTGAGACACGATATCTGGTGGAGAACTGCAACTGCCGCATGGTGCACATGCCCGGTACGAACTGACCATACAGTCGTCCATTGACCACCACACACTTCATCTCCAGACTCAATTCCCTTCTGCATGCTCTGCCTACAAATGACTACCTTGATAGCTGCTGTTGGACAAGCTTTACAGAACGCTGATATAAACTCCCATTAAACGTAGTGATAAACCTGTCAGCATATGTACATTTAGAGTGTTTTATTAATTTTAAATGAAATTTATTTCGTATGTCTGTGAAAGGTCACATTGCTGGGATAGAACAGGTGTAGTGTTTTGTTAATATTAGCATGGGGCAAATCACGGGGGCAAATTTGTTGTTGTCACTTTTGACTAGCTGCAACAACATAGTCCAGCGTGGTAGCATTGCATGTTAAACAGAAACTCAACATTAAGCAAAGATCACTTCAGTTTTTCAGGGATTTCCACCAGCAGTTGCGGAGCTAGATAAGACAGTTCCTTCCCATAACAGTGGTAAAAATAAGCGAGATAGTCTGAATTGCATGTTCTCTCTGTCGTCACATATTGGTTTCAGTTTGCAACAATCACAGTGATTTATGCCTCTGCTGCTGCTGGATACAGTACTAATAATATCTTTTGTTGCATATAACTGAAAGGAGTTGATGAAAACAGCATGTGTTCCTATGACATGTAAATTACTTGTAATAAAGAAAGAAAGAAAAACGATAAGCATGGTAGACTAGAATATTTTACGCCTAAATACATGTAATGTATCAAGGGCCATAACATTCACACAGAAAATATGGGATAGATAAGTGTCAAACTGTATGCATTGCACTTTCAAGTGAACTGTCATATATGCATTCATGATACAGTTAGCCTATGTGACACAAGTTCACATGCAAAACCTGTAGCCTGTGTTATGTAAGGTCATGTGGGAAAGCTGTAGCCTATGTTATGAGAGGTCATACGTGAAAGCTGTCGCCTATGTTATGAGAGGTCATACGTGAAAGCTGTAGCCTATGTTATGAGAGGTCATACGTGAAAGCTGTCGCCTATGTTACGAGAGGTCACACACGAAAGCTGTAGCCTGAGTTATGAGAGGTCATACGTGAAAGCTGTAGCCTGTGTTATGAGAGGTCATACGTGAAAGCTGTAGCCTGTGTTATGAGAGGTCATACGTGAAAGCTGTCGCCTATGTTATGAGAGGTCATACGTGAAAGCTGTAGCCTGTGTTACGAGAGGTCATACGTGAAAGCTGTCGCCTATGTTACGAGAGGTCATACATGAAAGCTGTAGCCTGTGTTATGTGAGGTCATGTGTGAAAGCTGTAGCCTGTGTTACGAGAAGTCATACGTGAAAGCTGTAGCCTGTGTTACGAGAGGTCATACGTGAAAGCTGTAGCCTGTGTTATGAGAGGTCATACGTGAAAGCTGTAGCCTGTGTTATGAGAGGTCATACGTGAAAGCTGTCGCCTATGTTACGAGAGGTCATACGTGAAAGCTGTAGCCTGTGTTACGAGAGGTCATACGTGAAAGCTGTCGCCTATGTTACGAGAGGTCATACATGAAAGCTGTAGCCTGTGTTATGTGAGGTCATGTGTGAAAGCTGTAGCCTGTGTTACGAGAGGTCATACGTGAAAGCTGTAGCCTGTGTTACGAGAGGTCATACGGGAAAGCTGTAGCCTGTGTTATGAGAGGTCATACGTGAAAGCTGTCGCCTATGTTACGAGAGGTCATACGTGAAAGCTGTAGCCTGTGTTATGAGAGGTCATACGTGAAAGCTGTAGCCTGAGTTATGAGAGGTCATACGTGAAAGCTGTAGCCTGTGTTACGAGAGGTCATACGTGAAAGCTGTAGCCTGTGTTACGAGAGGTCATACGTGAAAGCTGTAGCCTGTGTTACGAGAGGTCATACGTGAAAGCTGTAGCCTGTGTTACGAGAGGTCATACGTGAAAGCTGTAGCCTGTGTTATGTGAGGTCATGTGTGAAAGCTTTAGTCTATGTTCCACGAGGTCACATGATAATATGGTAGCCTGTGTTATGTGAGGTCACGTGAAAGAGGTAACCTATGTTACATGAGGCCATGTGTGAATGCCGTAGCCTAAGTTACATGAAATCATGTGTGATAGCCTCTGTTAGGTGATGTCACTTAGGAAAGCCAAAGCCTATGTTACGAATGGTCACATGCAAAAAGCCGTAGCTTGTTTTGTGAGGTAACGTGAAAACTGTAGCCTATGTTATGTGTGGTCACATGTGAAAGCCATAGCCTATGTTACATGAGTTGATGTGTGAGAGCCGTAACCTAAGTTACATGAGGTCATGTGTTACAGCCATAGCCAATGTTACGTGAGACCGCATGTGAAAACCGAAGCATGCGTTACGTGGGATCTTTAAGAAAAGACATAGGCTACAGCTTTCACACATGACCTCATATAACATAGGCTATTTCAGACTACATGGGAAACCCTTAGCACATGTGACGTGAGGTCACGACACATGGGTATTGAACCTTCGAATCACACTGGATCAGATACATTTGGCTCAAATTGTTTGAGTGATTCAATGTTAACATCACTCTTGCACTTTCACCATCACTCATATCAGGTCCAGTCTCACTTCCAGCTCTGACGAGTCCTGGAGAGGCATCTGGACGTGCTGTGACTTAAGGCTGGAACCGAGTGGAACAAAATTCGATTAGTTTCCAGCCAGCAGTGTGGTGCAGTGAAGGGCTTGGCTGACAGGGGAAACACAATCTGCCGGCTGTTTAGTCATGCTACATGTTTGTAGCACAGATTTTCTGCTCTAACTAGCAAAGCTATTAGCAGAAATGTTGGCTTGTGGCGAAATTGGCTACATTCTGTTAGAATGGATGTCATTAGTCATTTCTAAGGTACAGTATGTCATTTGTATTCAGGCACAGAATGAAAGAGATGAGACGTGCATTGGAACAATTTACCCACTGTAGAACATCAGGTACTGCACCACATAGAGATATTAACTGTATAAGACATACCAAGAATTTTTAAACCAATTGAATATAGTCTTCTCTCATGGAAACACATGATGATATATTTTATGTTTTGTGGATTGAGGTTTCAAGAAGACGCCTTTGTGGATAGTTTGCAGACCAATTTCATCAGTGAAATCAATAAGAATTTCAAATTCCACTAAAACTGGCTGACAGCACTACGGTTGAAATATAATGAAACTTAATGACTTAAAGAATTAAATACAGCAACAGACTGCATGAATCTATATCAGATATACACTACATGTCCAAAAGTATCCAGACAGCTCTTCTAATTTGAATTCAGCCACTTTAAGGTGCACCTATTATTGACTTGGGTCTTTAATTAAGCACACACAGCCATTGAAAAGCCCAGTGCCAAGTGTCGACTAGTGGAGAAAAAGGGCCTAATATGCTCATATATATCTAAGACTTTGACATGCACCATTATTATGAGATAATTAACATTATTTGCTTCATCTGTAAATAGTCATAATGATTGAGCTAATCAGTGTATGTCTGTTAACAGTGTATTTCCATATTTTTCTGTGTTTTAATTCTCACTGTTGGTAGTTATGAGCGCAAGACTGAAACAAATATATACACGATGTTAGTGTCACATTATATGTGAAACGCTCACACTGGCCCTTAACTTAGTTTAGTTTTAAACTAATTACTGAAAGACCAGAAATGACAGATGACCCAAAGTGTTCCTTCTGAAATTGAAGTGTCTCCAGCCTGTATTTTATTTATTATCATTTGATCTCATTTTGAATTTTTAATGTTTTACTCACTGATAGGGCAATTTAATCAGCACAAGGTATGAAATAGTTGAAGTAATGGACTTCTCTATTTTTGCTTTCAGCCTGGTACCCAATTTAGCTGGACTGCAAATTGAAATTGCAGCAAGTCTATTCATCAACAGAGCTCTTTGCAGAGGAAATGTGAAAAAATATTTTTTATCTTTTAGGATTCTGACAACTTCCTTTTTGTCTTAACTAAAGATCTAACAGGTCAAGGTACGATTTTTCACAAATCCATATTACAGAACCACATCTTATCTTAATTTAGGAATCTTATCTTACAGCATCTCACTTCAAGTTAAGAAAGCATAACTTACTTGATCGAAGTAGACAATCCGTTGTAATATCTGTTTCCTAGCAACAGAGAATACACACACAGCTGAAACGTAAACATGCAATGAAAGTAATCAAGTTAGTTTATCAGGCAGCTGCTACTGTTACTGGTGCACAAAACGGTCAAACAAAATTAAAGTGAGTTAAAGTGAATAAACTAAAAGTTAAGAATACTGTGAGAGCGTCACCTGCTGTTTTTCAGAGTGACCACTCTACGGTTTCGCTTTCAGTTTCCCTCATTATTCACCACCATTACTGTGATATTTTACATAATGACTTTTCATCAACGTTAATACATGAAGCTAATAACTACGAGTAGCTGTAGCTCCTACAAATCTTTGTGTAGCTCTAGCAAAAATTTTCTCTTCAATTTCGCTGCAGGCTTCACTCCATCCGTGCAAAATGTGAACCATAGAACGCAGTTGTTAATGGGGCTAGTGGTGATTGTGCATTCCTGACTGAGCCGTGGACAGTTTGAGCAAACAATCATGCACTGGCCCCACGCGCTGATCACCCCTTACTAGTAGGCTTAGCTCAGGGGCTGGGAACCAAAATGTTAAGAAGAGCCGTTTTGTCCTTTCAACAAAAATGAAACCACCCGGTGAGCCACAACATTTTATGTCAATTTTACCATCTTGGCTGTAAAGATATCTCAGTATGTGCTGATGTGCTAGAACAGGCTAAAAATATTAATGCAGACTTATTTCGCTCTGCTTTAACCTTTAGGTCAGCTGTAGCCGCTTTTCTCACATCTCTGTCAGGAAACTTTTTCTCAAGAGTAGAACAGCTTCTTGTAAAATGCCTCTCCATGTTTGACTTTTACGAGGGTGGAACGGGAAAATTTGAATGAGAAGCTGGCGAAAGAGAAACTGACTTTAACATTGCGACTTATTGTTTGACAGTTTCTTGTTGCAGATAAAGCGTATCAGGAAACCAGCTAAGTACGTATAAATGCAAATAAATCCGTTCGTCTCAAAATGACCGATGTTTGTCTTTAATCTTTCTTTTTGTCATTTCGTTAGCTACTAGCTAGACAAGGTTGTCCGCACTGCTAAAAATCTAGTTCTGCTGTGGAGACGCTACAGGGCAGTAAAAGAACTGCATGTTGCCAACCCGTTTTTCATAATAGACTATTACTAATAACTAGCTAAAAAGTAGCTCACTACTCTTTCTGGAAAAGGAGCTAAAACATAGCTAGCTACACATTTTTGGAAAGTAGCTACACAGTAGTTGGCTACTAATTTCTCAGTAGCCATCCCAACCCTAAATAAGAGGGGACGCTGGAGGTTTGGGGTTTTAAAATTCTGTTAGGAATAAAACTCGGAAGTCAAAGCAGTTTTCAGTCTAGATAAATGTAACATCTTTATATGAGTTATAGTGAAATCTGCTGCCTATCGCTGCACAAAATGATAGAAACAGATGGTTAAAACCGAAGTTAAGACCCCTCTGGGGTTTGTCCTGAAGTTAGGACAGTATTTAGGAGAGTTAGTCTAATTAAGGTGTTTCTGTAACCCTGTTTTCCTATCTGGAGTGAATGCATAAGATTATGAACTTAAGATCTTTTGTTCTATAATAGTTCTGTCATAAATTCAGTTCCAACTAAAGTTGTCATGGCAACTACACAGATATGATATGATTTCAGACTTGAGAAGTTTCTGTTATATGACCCTAAAAGACATGTTTTAATATCCACCTTGTGTCTTTAAGGCTTCTCCAGGTCCTCTGGGATGTTGCGTGCTGTCTGATCCTAATAGTGAGCCTCTTTTTAACAAAGCAGAAAGTTCTACAGTCGTGTGTGAGTGATGGCTTAAACCTTTTCCACAGCGCTGTAAGTGCCAGTCGGAGTGTGAGCGCTGAGCTTTTGTCTCCTGGACGCTCCTATTGATAATTTCTCGAGACTATTCTCATTAGTCAGAGGTGTGAGTGGCAAAACATAATGAGCAATAATGGCAGAAAGTCATTTGCTTCATCTTGGATGTACTCGTTCTCTCTCTCTCTCCATCTCTCTTTCCCTCTCTCTCTGTGAGGGGCCTGGTACATTCAGAGTGAAATACAGCGTAGAATTAATGAAAACAATTAAATGATGAGATCAGATTTGAAGGAGAAGTTGCAGGCAGATAAGGACAGCGTGATTGACAGTGACACGCTTTAATTAAAGCACCAGCAGCAGCTGCTTCGCTCTCTAACCACAGCGTCTTTCAGAAGGCCAGAACATCATGTTCTCTTTGTTCTGCTCTCTCTCCACGTTTCATTCTCCTTCTCTTTCTTTCCAGTTCATTTTCTTATTTTTGTGCTTTTGGGTTCTGATTGACTTCTATTATTTTGGCCGTTTGTTGCTTGTTTTTCTTTACTGATGCTGACAGGGTCTCTCATCCCTCTCCTGTTTTTGTTCTCTCTCTCTCGCTGTATCTCTCTCTCTCTCTCTCTCGTTTTCTCTGATTTTCTCTTATCTTTTTCTTTTCCTATTTCTCTCTGCCTCTTTCTCTCTTTGTGTTCTCTCTCTCTTGCCTTTTTTCTTCTCTCCCTCTTTCTCTCTCCACCCCACTGTTCTCTTTGTTATTCTCTCTCTTTCTCCCTCTACTCCCGTTCTCTCTCTTTGTCTTACTATCTGTTTCTTTTTCTGATTTTCCTCTTTCCCCCTCTTTCTCTCTTTGTTATTGTCTCTCGCCTCTTTCCCTCTCTCCCTCTATCTCTTTCCATCCCTCTTCTCTCTTCCTGTCATTCTCTTTTCCCCCTCTCTTCTTCCTCTCTCTCCAACCCCCTGTCCTTTCTGTTCCTCTGTCTCTCTCTTTCTTTCTCTCTCTCTCTCCCTACCTCCCCATGTCTCTCCACCCCATTCTGTCGTCCTGTTTCTCCCCCTTTCCTCTCCACATCTCTCTCCACTCACCATTCTCACTTCCTTTTTTTCTCTTTCTCGCTCTGTCTCTCCCTCCCCTTAACCCCATCTCTTTATCCTCTCTTCCATCCTTCTTTCTCTTTCTGTTATTCTCTCTGCCTTCTTCCCCTTTTCTGTTTTCTCCTGACTCCCCCTTTCTCTCTCTCCCCTATCTTTCTTCATCCCACCCCCCCAAACCCCACCCCTCTCTCTCTTTCTCTCTCTCTCTCTCTCTCTCTCTCTCTCTCTCTCTCTCTCTCTTTAGGAGATGCTCCATACTGCACTCCAGAACAATATAAAGAGTGTGCAGATCCAGCTTTGGGTGAGTAGAAGTTGTGTGTGTGTGTGTGTGTGTGTGTGTGCGTGTGTGTGTGTGTGTGTGTGTGTGTGTGTGAGAGAGAGAGAGAGAGAGAGAGAGAGAGAAAGAGAGAGAGTAAGTGACCCATTTAGAGAAAAGAGAGACGGATCTGCTCGGCCCTCAGTATCACTAAGCAGGACCGCTCCTCGTTACAGATCACTGGACCCGAGGCGATGACACTTCTGTTCGATTTATGACTCCTCTCCTCACTCTGCCTCACTCCACCTCCCATCATTCCTCGCACTATCCCATAATCCTCCTCCCATCCCTCCTTTCACTCTCTCTCCATCCACTCCCATCACTCCTCTCACTCTGCCTCTATCCACCTCCCATCGCTCCTTTCACTCTCCCTCCATCCACTCTCATCACTCCTCTCCCTCTCCCTCAATCCACTTCACATCACTCCTCTCACACTCTCCATCCACTCCCATCACTCCTTTCTCTCTCTCCATCCACTTCCCATCACTCCTCTCACTCTGCCTCAATCCACTTTCCATCACTCCTCTCACTCTGCCTCAATCCTCTGCTGATCACTCCTCTCACTCTTCCTCTATCCACCTTTCATCACTCCTATCACTCTGCCTCAATCCACCTCCCATCACTCCTCCCACTCTCCATCCACTTTCATCACCCCTCTCACTCTGCCACCTCCTCTCACTCCTCTCACTCTGCCTCTAGCCACCTCCCATCACTCTCTCTCTCTACATCTACTTCCCATTACTCCTCTCACTCTGCCTCAATACACCTCCCATCACTCCTCTCCCTCAATCCACTTCCCATCACTCCTCTCACTCTACCTCCGTCCACTTCCCATTACTCCTCTCCCTCTGCCTCAGTGCACCTCCAATCATTCCTCTCACTCTGCCTCCATGTATTCTCATCACTCCTCTCACTCTGCTTCAATCCACTTCCCATTATTCCTCTCACTCTATCCACCTCCCATCACTACTCTTACTTTGCCTCTATCCATCTCCCATCACTCCTCTCACTCTGCTTCTAGCCACCTCCCATCACTCCTCTCTCTCTCTACATCTACTTCCATCACTCCTCTCACTCTGTCTCAATCTACTTCCCATCACTCCTTTTACTCTGCCTCAGTCCACTTCCCATCACTCCTCTCACTCTGCATTAATCCACTTCCCATCACTCCTCTCACTCTGCATTAATCCACTTCCCATCTCTCCTCTCACTCTGCCTCAATCCAACGCCCATCAGTTCTCTCACTCTGCCTCTATCTACCTCCCATCACTCCTCTCACTCTGTTTCAATCCACCTCCCATCACTCCTCTCACTCTGCATTAATCCACTTCCCATCACTCCTCTTGCTCTGTTACAATCCACCTCCTATCACATCTTTCATAAAATATAAGAATTTCAGCATTTCAAGCTGTATACATGGGGGACAGAGGAACATTAAATTCGTCCACCACCACAGTCTGATCACACTTTTATTTCACCTACTCCTGTTCTTATTGTTTTCCGATGTGAGTATCGTCCTATTTAAAGGCGTCGCTTTCTCTTTCACTGTAGATTTTCTGGTGGAGAGAGACAACGATTACTGCGTGTGTGAGACGCCCTGCAACATGACGCGTTATGGCAAAGAGCTGTCTTTCGTCAAGATCCCCAGCAAAGCCTCGGCCAAGTACCTGGCCAAGAAGTTCAACAAATCAGAGCAGTACATCTCGTGAGTGCCATCACTTACAGTGCAGTGATCATGGCTGCCAGACTGCTTTTGTGGTCCCCAGCTAATGGTTGCTCAAATTCTACTTAAATACAAGACAAACTGCCCAAACTGCTGTGTGGGCGGCACGGTGGCGTGGTGGGTAGCGCTGTCACCTCACAACAAGGAGGGCCTGGGTTCGATTCCCCGACCGGGGTCCTCTCTGTGTGGACTTTGCATGTTGTCTGTGTGGGTTTCCTCCCACAGTCCAAAAGACATGCAGTTAGGCCATTTGTGTAAAATGATCAAATTGTAAGTCGCTCTGGATAAGAGCATCAGACAAAAATGCCAATAAAATGCCAAAAAGTTAGACAACAAAAATAATTGAGAGTTAGCATTTAAACAGTAATACTAGGTAGAAAGGCCAAGACACTTTTTCTTTCCAGTACTTGTGTATTGGAAAAACTTTTTCTGCTGTGTTGCTAGTAAAGTTCCTACCACGAGTCAAAACAGCCATGTGGATTTTCTTGTAATTGCTTACAGGGGACCCCTAGTGGCTCAGGCCCCTGGGATCATTCGGGCCTGCAGATACCCAATGTCAGAGTGGTTAATCGGAAGACTCGGGAGAATTCCATTTTGGGCTGATTACTGTGAGCTAATGTATAAACTCATGCTTATGAGTGCAAGAATGCCCAGAGAAAACATAAATAAAACTCCCACATGTATCTCTGTAGTAAATCAGGGGTTCAACCAGCAGCCATTGTAACTGAGTCTCGTACAGTGGATAGACATTAGATGAAGCTGAAATTAGATTCTTATTATCATTTCCCCTTCTACCTTAAATTATGCCACAGTTGCATTCAGATGCCTATACGGGTGCTAGCATGTACCTGCTGTACCATTTAAGGTGGAACAGAATTTCAAATAAAATGCAAACATCAGCCTCAGCAAATTATCCTATCAATTTCAGCATGACGGTGTGAATCTGCTGCTGGCTGACACAACAGCCAGTACTCTGCAGAGCTCATTATTATTCATTACCAATGCAGTAATTTTCATACATGAATAATATGAAGGTGGACAACAACTGCAAGACAAAAAAAACACGGTGGCAGTGAGAAGACAAAATCAAATAAGCTACTTATGGAGGATGAGGACATATGTGAGCAGTTGGGCAGTGGGAAATGTTGACCTAAACTTTTTTAGCTAGTATTAGTTTGTGGGGTGCGCTGGTCTGCCTCATGTAACTCCTGGTCTGAAAATATGTCCCATTCTGGCCCTATCGATATCAATACCAAGACTTTGGCCCAATCACACACATACACACACTTTCTAAGCCGTTTATCCTTCCGAGTCACGGGGGGAGCTGGAGCCTATCACAGCATTCATTGGACGGAAGGTACTTTGGCCCAATCCCATTTCTTAATTTTACCCCTACCCCTTGATTTCAAGTGCCACCTTGCCCCTTGGAATTGAGTTACTAGGGATAGCAGTAAAGATCTCCTAAAATTACTTCATTATCAACTACTAGTGGTGCTCTTTAGGTGACTCTGCAAGTCTGCAATGATAGCAGAGGAGCATAAAGTTCAGCAACCTCACTGCTGGGCTTTAGTTACATTTAGGGCATTATATGCCTTCAATGAGCAGGATGTGACAATTATTTACCACCCACCCCTAATTCTACAGTCATATGAAGCTGAAGTCAGCTATTCGCCAGCCTCTTGTTTGAAATTTCCTGTTCCACCTTAAATGTAGCTGCTGCATTTAAAGTGTTACGGGAAGTTTAGCTTGCGAGCTCCTGAGACATTAGCATACTATTAGTGATTTTTATGCTGGTTATAAAGAAAAGGACCATAGTACATTAAAATGGCATTAAGCTAAGATAATATAATGGTTATTGTAGTTTTTTAAAAGAGATGCATGTATGTTTTTCTTTGGTCACCTGCGCAGCCGCCTTGCTAGTTTTTCCTTTTTTTCTCGTAACACACGTTTAGAGTGAGCCTCTGACAAACCACCGTTTGGAGGGCTAACACTGTCTTTCATCCTATCCCTAGGCGTGAACATGCAAAATGAAGGGGTAAGGGCTAAGTGGTAGGGGTGAGGGGTGAAACAGGAATGGCCCTTTCAGCATTGGCTGATACTGAACCAGTATTTTTTTCTTCAATAACTACTAGGCATTAAAATATTTTACTGAAGTATAAGAATAATAAGTCAGTCATGCAGTGTAAGAGTTCAGTATAGAAGCGTAATGAAGGGCTTGGACAGCAAACAGTAGTTTGTTTGTCACACAGCCCAGCTAACAGGGCTGCCTCCACTAAGGAGAAAGCCAATGCCAGAGATCTCCTGTCAGCAAGAGGCCGCGACAAGACGAACCCGAATGATGTTCTTGTGTTTACCAGAGCGGAGATCAAAAAGCCGCAGCTGCTCGTTTGGGTTTTGGGTTTCTGCGCCTCTGTGTTTCTGAAGGGAAATTTTTTGAATAGTATATTAGGCTTTTATCAGAAGTTCACAGCTGTCAAAGTGAGAAGGGCTCCTCAGGAGGTTGCGTCTGGATCAGATTCCAGGGAAACATGAGGTTCATTAGCTTGTGCTCTAAACGAAAGGAAAAACAAAAGAGACAGGGTTGTTCTTGACATTGAAACCCTTATGCAAAAGTTGGGCACCCCTGGTCAAATTTCATGTTTTTTAAAATGTCTTCTACAGAGAAAACAATTCTGCACAATTTAGTGCACAATTACTGTTTATTCAGCTGAGATTACACACTGGGGAAGAAATAAAACATAAAATGTGGCCTGTGCAAAAGGTATGGCATATATTATGGTTTACTTAGCAAATAAATAATAATTGTGCACTAACATGTGCAACAAAATCTACAATTTAAATTTGTGTTTCACTTAAATTAACAAAATATGTAATTTGATGAGGGAGAACTCAAACCTTTGCTTACAATTTCATGTCATACAGTTGTGGTTCTATGGTATTTAGAGCCTGTGAGAGAGAGAAAATATGAGGCACGTTTATCGATCAAAAATTTTGACAGCCAGAAGTCCCGCCCCTTTTGACCGGAAGTCCATCTGGTTGAAAAAATGGTTGAAAATTTTACAAATGAAAAAACATGTGTAAGATATAGGGGATTGTGTCTGGGAGAATGTGTGTGTGTGTGTGTGTGTGTGTGTGTGTGTGTGTGTGTGTGTGTGTGTGTGTGTCGGGGCAGGGAATCAGTTTTTCTCTTCAGAAAGGGGTATCTGTGGGTGATGTAATGTTGGGGTTTCCTGTTCAAAAACAGGCAACATGGGTGAGGTGTTTGGGGGAGGGGGGACTTCCGGTCAAAAGGGGCAGGACTTCCGGCTGTCAAAATCTTTGATTGCTAAACGTGCCTCATATTTTCTCTCTCTCCTGTGTCATACATTAAACCCAACATATCTATAGTCATAGACTACAAATACAATAACACGTGTGTAATAATATACACTATCTATCTTCACTTCAATACCTACATGTACTTTCACTCACTGGCCACTTCATTAGAACACCTACCATTTTTTGTCCACTACATTCACACATTCAGTTTACAGTCCTGCGGTCACAAACTGAGGGGGTGGGTAGAGGGACTGACAACAGATGGGCTACAGTCTGTAACAATACAGCTATATAGTGTACCTATAAGGTGTAGTCGTATGCAAAGGTTTGGGCACCACCAATCAAGTCGCACATTTCATTGATTTTCTAAGTGCCAATAAGTCAAGTCAAGAGGCTTTATTGTCACTCCATCTCCATACAAGTACACAGTGGAGTGAAATTACGTTCCTCCAGGAACAACACAGTGCAACAAGGAACAAAAGTACAAAGTGCGAACATGCAGACATAGTGTGCAAACAAAAAAATGAAACTAGAAACAATAAATACAATAAATTAACCAGACATTAGACACAGTAAACAGACAGGACAGTGCAGCACCGACACAGCACTCTGTAACGCGGAGCAAGGAGGTGGACACATACGCTGAGATAAACAACTTTTATTGAGGGCAGATCCAGGGTCGTGGTCATGACAGTCCAGGTTCAAAAATCCAACACGGACAGAGTGAGGGACAGACATGACAAAATACAACCAAGACTAAACCCAGAGAACAAATTACAACAGAGGCTAGAATAACAAACAGCAAATGATACATCCCACATACAGCACATCTAACATCAAACAAAGACCAACAAACACAAGGGGCAAACACAGGGCTTAAATACAAAAGGATAATGAGGGACAGGCAGAAGACAGGTGGAACGAGTGAGGGACAGAGTCAGAAAACAAGGGGGCAGGACCGTGAATAAATCAAAAGAAAAGCACAGGACAAAAAGGTGAACAAAAGCACATGAGGAGACTGGGAGGGGCCAATCGTGGCACACTCATTCTGGAGGTAGTGGGATAAGGTGCAGAGATATTAACATGCTGTGATCTGTGAGTCACGCAGTCAGATGACAGACAAAAACACAGCAGTTACTGAGGTAGAAAAACCTGAGTAAACCAGTGAAAACACAGTGTAGCAGCAATGTTCCAGTGCAAGTACAGCATCAAAAGAGTTGTGTGTGTGGAGTATGTGTGTGAGGGGGGGCGGGGGTAGCTCAGTCCTTGTGAGTTTAAGAACCTGATTGCTTGAGGACTAAAGCTGTTGCAGAGTCTGGCAGTGATGACACGGATGCTCCGGTACCTTCTGCCAGACGGCAGCAGTGAAAAAAGTCTGTGTGAGGGATGGATGGGGTCGTCCACAATGCTAGTGGCTTTCTAGATACAACGTGTGGCGCAGATGTCCATGATGGAGGGGAGAGAGACCCCGATGATCTTCTCAGCCATCCTCACTATACGCTGTAGGGTCTTGCGGTCCGAGGCGGTGCAATTCCCAAACCAAGCAATGATGCAGCTGCTCAGGATGCTCTCCACAGTCCCCCTGTAGAACATAGTGAGGATGGGAGGGGGGAGATGAGCCTTTTTCAGTCTCCGCAGGAAATAGAGGCTCTGCTGGGCTCTCTTGGCTATGGAGTTGGTGTTGAGGGACCAGGTGAGGTTCTCTGTGATGTGGACACCAAGGAACTTGGGTAAAATATCTGCTACAGGGGACAAACCTGTAAATCTGTTTTCTGCTCATTTTTAATTATTAAAGTTATGAACTGAACAATTCTGATTTATTTATTATTATTTTAACCACTGGGATTGGCTCTTGAACCCCCACAACCCAGGAGGATAAGCATAATATGTGTGTGTATTGTTACGCTATATTTTCTATTTATTTGTTGAGTATAACATATTGGAAAAATAAAGCATTCTTATATCTGTTATACATATGTTAAATTCAGGTCATTTGACCAGGGCACCCAGACTTTTATATATGACTCCAGTGGATATTATAACATGTCCAGTTAGATGTTAGACTGGACAGTCAGTGGACAGTCTTTGGATTTGTTGTGGAGGTATTTTTTTGTTTGCCAAAGGCCGACAGAAACACCTTCTGTGGACAAGCTAACAGCCTCAATGGAGGAACAGAAGAGCTTCACTTTTTTCATGGGCACAATTGAAAGACCATTGTGGCTGGTCCACACACAGTCTTTAAGTCTGTAAGTTGGGAATGAGCATTGAGCATCACTCAATTGTGGAAAACCACAGGCAGCACACTCATTTCATCAGGACGGCTGATAAGAGCCACATCTACATCCAGTCATCAATCAGATTTTCTGTGAACATTTCAAGCCCTTAGAATCTAAAGACCCATACACATATCTAGACTGCCATTCTTCACTTAGATAACTGCATATCTGTAGGGTTAGTCACTAGTAGCAGCCTTTCTGAAGAGAACAAGAGAATCTGACGGCATGTCACACATTAGTCTATGGATAGCCGTTTTTCGTGTCAGGCAAATAGTCTTTTTCACTGTTCCAGCAGTTTCTGGTCATGTTGATAGTTTTTTGAGGTGATAATAGTCTTTTAGCACCCCATGCAGTCCAGATGAGACTCCTGCTGTTCAGACTGCTAGGCAGTTAGCATGCTCTCCCGAGAAAGGTAGCATTTATACGTAAAGAAGACAAGTGTACTGGCTAGTGTTGAGAATTACATCGTTCAAAGCAACACATTACAGTTACTTACGCAGAAGAGAACCTCAAAAACAACCTTCAAAAACACCAAACGCGACTTTCATTCAGAAACAGCTCTGTAAGCTTTTTCATATTTTATTGTGAGGGAGCTGTTTAGTGGCTAGTTGCTCTGTTTTCAAAAAGCATCAGCTGTTCATGTTTATAGTTAGCACAGATTTCTATGGGGTATAGAGAGTAACTCAGAAATAATGAGTTGTGAGATAATTTTTTTCTAGGAAGTAATAAGTACCCTATTACATTTTGAGAGAAGTAATTAGTCATTTGTAGTGGATTACTTTTTTGACTATCCAAATACTGGTGCTGGCTTGCAGGCTGTGCGGAGAGTTTGTAGTGTGTTCTGGAAAAAAGTCATTTTTGAATGAGGTAGAAACCACAATCCTAATCTGAAGTATGGTCACCTCCCTGTTCTCTAACTAAAGAGTTAACATGATTGTTAAAAAGACGCTCACTGCCGTTCACACCGAGCCACTGACCTTTTCAGGGTCACTGATGTCAGAACAAAAACATCTCCATTTTTGTCGTTGTTCAGCTTTTAACATAATTTAAATATAATATATGTATATATATATATATATATATATATATATATATATATATATATATATATATATAGAGTAGCTCACAAATGTGAGTACACCCCTCACATTTCTGCTAATATTTTATTGGGCATGGAATTCACCAGAGCTGCACAGGTTGAGAGATGCTCCTGGAATCCTCTTCTATTCCTCCATGATGACATCACGGAGCTGGTGAATGTTAGACACCTTGCGCTCCACCTCCTTCCACTAGAGGATGCCCCACAAGTGCTCCATTGGGTTTAGGTCTGGAGACATACTTGGCCAGTCCATCTCCTTTGCTTTCAGCAAGGCATTTGTCATCTTGGAGGTGTATTTGGGGTCGTTATCGAGTTGGAAAACTCGGGGATCATGCGCTGCTTCAGAATGTCACAGTACATGTTAGAATTCATGTTTCCCTCAATGAACCACAGCTCCCCAGTGCTGGTAGCACTCATGCAGCCCCAGAACATGATGCTACCACCACCATGCTTGACTGTAGGCAAGAGACAGTTGTTACTCCTCACCAGGGTGCCATCACGCATGCTGGACACCATCTGAGCCAAACAGGTTTATCTTGGTCTTGTCAGACCACAGGACGTGGTTCCAGCTCATGAACGATCTCTGAGAAAAGCGACGGTGGGGCAGAGGCAAACAGGAAGTCACTGTTTACTGTGTTCTGTTCTGAATAACTTCAGAACTATTGAGGAAGTGCTCAAGGCTGGATGTTTTCTTTTTTCATGTTTTCAGTCGAACTGTCTGCTTAAGTTGTATAATGGAGTCTAGTAATGGAAATGCCTTAGTATTGAGCTTTCTGGGTCGATGCTTATTGACAGCATAAAGGGCGAGATGACTTAGCTGACACTGTCCTAACGGAAACAAATGAAGCCTAGTTAGCCTCAATATTCTGCTTTGTTCTCTGTTGACAGGGATAATATCTTGGTCCTGGACATCTTCTTCGAGGCCTTGAACTATGAGACGATTGAACAGAAAAAGGCCTATGAGCTGGCTGGGTTACTCGGTAAGCAGTTCGTTCTACTCTTTTCATTAACAATAAAACTGAGATTGAGAGTTATTGCTTGAATTTTTCTACTATAGAAATGAGATTGTGTAATTATATAGTTACAACTACATATTTATACAATTGCATTTTTCATTTGATACAAATGACTCAACACATTGTAATCATTTATTCTCTTTGTTTTGATGTCAAAAAATCATGTAAATGTGTCAAAAATATATGAAGAATGTCAAAAGTGTAAAGAATTGTTTTGCAGAAAGAAAAACAAACACATCAGTAACATTCTGAAAATTAAAATCATAATAAAATATCTTCTGCTTGCAAGCACAGATGTGATGTGGGTTGAAAGTTTCAACTGTCATGCTTGTAATAATAATAAAAAGAAATGATTCGGTAAAACAACTGAAGGAAAAGTTTGATGAAAAATCAGATCCACATTCACCCATCTAACCTAGGTGCAGTCAAACAACCGAGGCATGTTTGGTGTCCAGAGTTTGCATCTTCAACACTAACGTTGCTAAGAAACACTGATCTTTTCTAGAATTGCATCTTTAAAACATGTAAGTCCTAAACCACACTGACAAGTCTGTGCAACTTCGCTGAAGACCTGAATGCAGTTTGAGTGGCTTGAGAACTTTTGGCAGCCCAATGTTTTATTACACACACCCATAAATTAAGACCAGCCAGTTTGCATTGAAGTCCCTGGAGATACTGAATAATAAGCCTTATGGAATGTATGTTAAGTAATAAGACCGGGATTTTAAAGGGGTTATAGAAAAGATTTAGGTGACTATTCTCTAACCTCTAATGTTAGCAAGATTAGCTTTGTCAGTCACAAACTGAAGAAGCAAAAATCGAACACTAAAATTTCAATCATTATTTTAATACTGAATGATAACAAAAGGGGTAACACTTTATTAGGGGTGGTTCTTTGTAGATAATTAATAAATTCTTAACTGAGTATCAGTAACACATAGCAACATATCAGTGAAGCAGCAGTTGTGAAGCATCTAAATACATTGAGGTAAATATATTGTTGATGAATTACTTGCATGAAGTAGATATTGGAGTAGATGTTGTTATTATGTTACTTCCATTATGCAAAACCTAACCTTAACCCTGGGGCTAATCTCAACACTAACCCTAACCTCAACCCAAAACCTAATCCTAAAAGGACCAATCAAAATAAAGTGTCACCCAAATAAGTGAAAACTGCGACTGCTGAGGGTTAAATTATGACCAGTTATGATAACAAGTAAACTTATAGAATCCATTATGGCCTTGTCTGGTTTGTAAGTCTTATTAGGTGATCATTTTTAAAGTGTAGATACATGAAGATTTCACATACATCTTATCAGGTCAGCCATATTTAAAAGCACAAAAACAGAATTGAGCACATTAAACTTTGCACTGTACCTTTGTAAATGTACATTTGATAGTATGTGACATTATCAAGGAAATTGGCAAAATGGACTGTGTACATGTTACATTCTTGTTCTTTCAGGTGACATTGGTGGCCAAATGGGTCTTTTCATTGGAGCCAGCATTCTGACCATTTTGGAGCTCTTTGACTATCTTTACGAGGTAAGAACATCCCTTCAATCTCCAGGTAGTGCTATTATCTAGGAAAGTTAAATGGTTTGGTTTGGGTCGTTTACCTTTAGAATGAGCTGCTAATGTTGCATTTGTTTCCCATTGTCCAATCAACACATGAGTGCTGTACAAGACATGAACACAGAGGACGCCAGTCTCTTCTGCTGTTGTGAGTCAGTACTCTCCAGGACATTCAGTTTTCCCTCCTGAGCCACTTTGCAAGGCAATGGGCAACTGTTGAGAGACACAGTCACAAAGGAAATGAACAAGCTTTTCCAAAGGTATAATCAGAACACAGATTCTAGATGTCAGTGAGCCAAGCATTTGATGTCCTTCAAACAAGATGAAATGGTATTTTGATTGCAGGAAACAGGCTCCTTTGATTGAGTAAACATATGATTCATTTGACTGTGTAATAACTAGGTGGCTGGCCAGTTCCACGGCTAGCGCTCTGATGCTAATGGTGTTTTCCACCAGCATTCAAATGAAGAGGCCAGTGTGTATCAGTGCTGCCTCAACATGCAATACTGTTTGCACCACACGCTCTCCCTCTCTCATCATGTTTCTCTCATAAACAAACACATTGCATCATCTTAACCTCTTTCAGCAGGGCCCCCAGTGACCACAGTAGAAATGAACTTGGATATTGTCAGTTTAATATAATCAGATCAAATATTTTCCACATAAATCTCTGTGTGAATGCATTGAGCTGCTAGTGATCAATGAGGGGTGAAAGGGGAGGGGTGAGAACTCCCTGCTATGAAAACAATTCACATCTGTCCAAAAAGACAGATAAAATGGACAGCACAATGTAAGCCTTCCTTAGGCTGGATATACACTACACGACTTTTAGTGTCCAGTGAACAGAGTTCTAAAATGGAGAGCATCACAAGCTAAACGTCAGTTTGTCCCAGAATTTTCTGTTTGTTTGTCATGAGGCATCTCGCACTGGATGACAGGGCAAAGAGAGAGTATAACGCATATAATAAGTTTGGGCTACAAATAAGAACTCAAACTCCCAGAATTCCTCAGAGAACGACGCAAACAAAGCTAAATTATACGTGGTGAGAAGTGCTGATACAGTGAGATCTGGATTTCACTACAAACTGGCAGCTGAGCTGAAACTGTAGAGTGCTTCAACATCTGGATCCAACATTATAAACATAACAGCTCTTATTTGCCTGTGTTTTACATACAGCTTCTTTGTCTCCACATTACGTTAAGTATGCACATTTCTTCACTTTTCTCCACTTTTCTAGCTCTCTGATTGGCTGTTGCTTGAATCGTTTGTTGAGTAAATCTCAGACCTTCTCACACTGCAGGATTCGTGAATGTTTTGAGTCGTAAATATCAAAGGTCCGATCACTCATCAGAGGGCCTCCAATCATTCATCAGAGTTTGATCTGGGGGTGAAAGATTCGCTCGTTTCTCCTCTCACACTAAAGCCAGGCATGCACTGTGCGATTTTAGCCTGTGTTTAAAGCGCAGTTTGGCCGGAGCCGACTGAATTACATGATCGGACTGGATTTCAGCTTCATCAGCCGTCCTTTACCATGCAGTGTGAGAGGACAAATGAAGTTCGATTAACTGCCCAAACAAACTCCAACTGAGTAGTCAGATGACTGGATAGGATTCTGACATGTCAGAAATTTTGGTCGCTTGTTTCACAGTCTGAGAAGCCTCATAAACTGATTTCTCAAAATCCCAAAACCACAGACAGTTACAACCACCGCTCCTGCATGAAAATGTCCAAACATTTGCGGTACCAGCATCTGTGTATGGTGACTTTGCTCCGCTTGAGTTGAATTTCAAGGGATAAATAAACAGTGATTTGTTGTCTTCGTAGAGCTGTCTGTTGACCGTCTGGTCTTCAGTGCACAGTGTGGCACAAGTTAGCAAAGCTGTTGTAGCAGTTTGTCCATGGCTGAATCTTAGACAGTATCCAACCTCCTATGTAGTGCTTCTACACCAAAATAGTGCACTGTTTGTCCACGAGGGAACTGTGCCCACAGCTGAATCCCAGAAGGCTATTTATTAGACAGTAATGCACTTTATGGGTGCAGGAGCAACCACTTTAATATGTGGTGCACTATGGGAGCAGGGAGTCATTTGAGATTCAGCCAGTGTGTTTGCTCTGGATCTGGAGGTGTTGTCCATAGAACTGTCTGTAGGGGCTGCGTTTACACTGAGTGTGAGCACCCATGTTGTGTCATGTCAGTCGGACCAAGTGTTTTCATACAGTGCAAGTATATAAATCGCAGGCTTTGGCTGAACAATTCAAACGTACTGTAGTTGTCAGC
The DNA here is from genome assembly GCF_015220715.1 of Pygocentrus nattereri. Lineage (NCBI taxonomy): Eukaryota > Metazoa > Chordata > Actinopteri > Characiformes > Serrasalmidae > Pygocentrus > Pygocentrus nattereri. The sequence continues at coordinate 10,445,616 of NC_051231.1, read as the reverse complement.
AAAGTCCAAAATTTCTAAAATTGCACAGTGTATGCCTGGCTTAACATATGATCTGCATTTTCAGTCATTTTCCGACCTGGAAAATCACTTCAGATTGTGAAAATTTGTCGCAAGGGGCAAATCAGGCTTAATATTGGGCAAAAAATCATGTAGTGTAAGCCCAGCCTTCTATAAAGTCCTGATTAGCCACAATGAACACAAGCATTTAAACTCAATAAAAACACTTCTGTTAATATTGACTTGCCTGTTTAACTATCAATTAGCTTCTGATTTTGTAAATCATACATATTTCCATCTAAATATATTCCATCAACATTATTAAAGAACAAAATGCATAATGCAAAACCTAAGGGACCTCCAAAACAGTGGGAACTTACATTTTATGGCTACTGTGCAAAGAGGTTCATAAGCCTCCAATATATTAATGCATAGCAATATATTCTCCTGGCGGTAAGAGATGCTTGTCCATCTTCTGTTGTCTATAAAGCCCAGCCATGCAAAATTTCATAGCCTGTCAGCTCTGCCAGCCCAAATACATTCAGACCCAAAAGTTAAAAAGCTGCATTTACTGCCAGTGAAAAGCAGGGCGGTGATGCGGGGAGTCCTAATAAAACGCACACAGTCAGTGGATGGTTGTTTTTTTTACAATGCCGGCTAGATGTGGAGTATCTCTGCAGCGACGTGATTGATTGCAGGTCAGCCACTCCCGCTGTGGTACAATTACGGAGAGGCTGCTGACTCTTCACAACCCTGCGTGCTGCAGCTAGCTCACAATGGACAGCCAAGTAGTGGGAGCAAACACAAGCAAAATGGGCTTTGAGCAAAGACTGTTATCCTTCTTCAGTATTATATTGTATTATTTATATTGCAAACGCTTTGTCACAGAAAGTGAATTCATTGCCTTTATAGGCGTGAGAAATTGGTGTGAATGCATTACCTCTATCATAAATCACCTCTGAATATGTTAAACACAAATAATGTGGGTGTATTTATTACAATTTTTTACCAAGCCATTCATCTTTAGGATGTTTTTCACAAAGCAAAAAGGGAAAAGGAGCTTGTTGCCTACTTTTAGACCAAAACCTTTGCTGTTGCCTCGTTTTTGGCATGTAAAATGCAAGAATCAGTGGAGTTTGGGGGGACCCCCTGTAAGTGAGACCTTTCCATCATTCCAACATTAGATTACATGCTCAGGCTGAATATGTAACAGAAGTATAGAGTGTAATGCGCCATTGGTTTGCATCCCTGTGTAACGACCACTGTTCAGTCATCAAACAGTCGGACGCAAGGGCTCACTTTCCACTCTGTTTATTCTGAAACAGATTTTATGGTGTATTGATCTCCTCTTGCCTTAGACGGCTGCAGAAATCACAAGCGTCACTCGTCTGAGCTTATAGTATTTCTTTTAAAACAGCACTTTACAATAACATGCACAAGACTATATACAGTGCATCCGGAAAGTATTCACAGCGCTTCACTTTTTCCACATTTTGTTTTGTTACAGCCTTATTCCAAATTTAATTATATTAATCTTTTTCCTCAAAATTCTACACAAAATACCCCATTGTGACCATGTGAAAAAAGTTTTCTCGAGAGTTTTGAAAATGTATTAAAATTAAAAAACAAAGAAATCATATTTACATAAGTATTCACAGCCTTTGCCATGAAGCTCAAAATTGAGCTCAGGTGCATCCTGTTTCCACTGATCATCCTTGAGATGTTTCTACAGCTTAAATGGAGTCCACCTGTGGTTGATTGGACATGATTTGGAAAGGCACACACCTGTCTATATAAGGTCCCACAGTTGACTGCATGTCAGAGCGCAAACACCAAGCATGAAGTCAAAGGAATTGTCTGTAGACCTCCGAGACAAAATTGTCTCGAGGCACAAATCTGGGGAAGGATACAGAAAAATTACTGCTGCGTTGAAGGTCCCAATGAGCACAGTGGCCTCCATCATTCGTAAATGGAAGAAGTTCGGAACCACCAGGACTCTTCCTAGAGCTGGCCGGCCGTCTAAATTGAGCGATCGGGGGAGAAGGGCCTTGGTCAGGGAGGTGACCAAGAACCCAATGATCACTCTGTCAGAGCTCCAGCGTTCCTCCGTGGAGAGAGGAGAACCTTGCAGAAGGACAACCATCTCTGCAGCAATCCACCAATCAGGCCTGTATGGCAGAGTGGCCAGGCGAAAGCCACTCCTTAGTAAAAGGCACAAGGCAGCCCGTCTGGAATTTGCAAAAAGGCACCTGAAGGACTCTCAGACCATGAGAAACAAAATTCTCTGGTCTGATGAGACAAAGATTGAACTCTTTGGTGTGAATGCCAGGCGTCATGTTTGGAGGAAACCAGGCACTGCTCATCACGAGGCCAATACCATCCCTACAGTCAAGCATGGTGGTGGCAGCATCATGCTATGGGGATGTTTCTCAGCAGCAGGAACTGGCAGACTAGTCAGGATAGAGGGAAAGATGAATGCCGCAATGTACAGAGACATCCTGGATAAAAACCTGCTCCAGAGCGCTCTTGACCTCAGACTGGGGCGACGGTTCATTTTTCAGCAGGACAACGATCCGAAGCACACAGCCAAGATCTCAAAGCAGTGGCTTCAGGACCACTCTGTGAATGTCCTGGAGTGGCCCAGCCAGAGCCCAGACTTGAATCCGATTGAACATCTCTGGAGAGATCTGAAAATGGCTGTGCACAGACGTCTCCCATCCAACCTGATGGAGCTTCAGAGGTACTGCAAAGAAGAATGGGCAAAACTGCCTAAAGATAGGTGTGCCAAGCTTGTGGCATCATATTCAAAAAGACTTGAGGCTGTAGTTGCTGCCAAAGGTGGTTCTACAAAGTATTAAGCAAAGGCTGTGAATACTTATGTAAATATGATTTCTTTGTTTTTTAATTTTAATAAATTTTCAAAACTCTCGAGAAAACGTTTTTCACATGGTCACAATGGGGTATTTTGTGTAGAATTTAGAGGAAAAAGATTAATTTAATTCAATTTGGAATAAGGCTGTAACAAAACAAAATGTGGAAAAAGTGAAGCGCTGTGAATACTTTCCGGATGCACTGTAGTTTGTTCACATTATAAAAATTCTAAAATTACAGAGAAATGCGTTTGGTTTGTTTATTTTGTCATGAATGTACTGCAGAACAAATACAAAAATAATTAACAGCAATATGCACTGCACTGGGAAAAATAGCTTTTATGATCAAAACTACACTCTGAAAAAATGATCACATGCTCATATAATGTGTTATAACCCTTGAGCTTTTTAATGGATTAAGCTTTGGCTCTAATGCTGCTTGCATAGCAGTCTATTAATGAAGTATGACCCTGTTTTTTTGTTAAAAACTGAGGGGCTGGCAAGTTTTTAGCTAGAACTAGGCTGTTCAGCTAGCTAACATGCTAAAACATAGAACTCCATCATTAATATCACAGGCATGAATTAAAGTACTTATGGTATGAATAACTGTAAAACTGCAAAATTAAAGTCTAAAAAAAGTCACTTGAATGGATTACATGCTTCAAATGTTCATGTTTCAGTCAGAAGTAGCATCAAACCCAGGCTGAATCACAATTGGCTGTATTCCCTAAACAGTGTGATTCTAGCCTGTACAGCCAAATAGTGTGTCATTTATCAAGTATAGATGTGGCTAAATCCCAACTAAAATCCCACTATTTCTTAGCTGCATTTTGCACTGTTGAGTTTCAGGATCCAGTAAATTCCTACGTAGTGCACTATGTAGGGAGCAGAGCTTCAGCCCCAGTGTGAGAAGAGGGCATGTCTGGGTTAATTCTTAAGACTTGTGGTGATAATTTGGTGACCAAAAAGTAATTATAAAGTAAACATTTTTACCTTAAACCGTGCTGTGTTATCATATGTTCCTTGTTGTATGACAAAAAAAGTTAGAAGAGTCATGAAATTACTGCAATATACAGCAATGGGCACCCGAACGTTATGCTCAGTCAGACAATGGTTGCATGCTAAGCAAATGAGAAGCTTTTGCTACTTTTGCGGAAAAGTTTCCTGCCAGAGATGCAAGAAAAGTGGCTATAGCTAAAGCTTTAACTTAAAGCAGAGCAAAGGAAGGCTGCACTTTTGTTTATATTTTTAGCCAATACTAGCACATTAGCACATACTGAGACCTCAGTGGAACTGAGGTGGGAAAGAGAAGTCAGATGTTTGCAGTTATTCTCAGGAGTTTAGAGAGATTGAGAAACATTTATTGTAATAATGCTCACTGAGAGATGAGCAGGTCTATAAAGGTGTATTTTCGGGGTGGGCAGTGAATACCGCACCACTGCATGCTAGGACTACTTCTAAAGTCAGCTAATTCTCTTGTTAGGAATCTCAAGCACACAATGTGGAGAATGCGAGGACATCAGAACGTGTCCTTCTATCACAGGATTGTTTTTTATAGAAAAGCTGACTGCAGGAAAGAGATGCCTTTGTAAAGAGTGCAAGAGTGAATAACTTTACAGAACTGCACAAGTTGTGTTTGTGTAAGCTGTTGGACTTAAAAGCCTGTCTTGTAAATGACAGCTCAGAGCCAGAGCAGTAAATCACCCATTTCCACAGTGCCACGGTCTGTCAGAGCCAGGCCTCAGTGCAATAACTTCAGTGCTCCTGTTCAGAGACATTGGCAGTTCAAGCATATGGCACTCTGAATTGCAGTGGAAACCCCCCAAAACAGCTGGATGATTTTCATATTCCCATTTGCACCATTTGTTTCTGAAGCTTAATGTTCAAACTTGTTTGGATGTTTTTTTTTTCACTGTTAAAAAGTAGGATAGTTAACTATTCACTGGCCACTTTATTAGAACTCCCCACTCCTTTTTTTATAGCTACAACTTCCTGAAGTACAATTAGAGACCATCTGTTGATGTCAGGCCTGTGCAGTGTAATCAGTTATTGTTGACGGCTGACAAATACCCAGTGATGATGTTGGGAAGAGAGCTAGAAAGGACCAATTTAAATGTACTTAACTTGCTAAATTATATTAAATACCATAGACATGCAATCTGTTATTCCCTTTTATTGTTAAAACAGTGCATTATTACAGAGTACTCATCAGCCATTATGCTATGGCACAGTAAATTCCCCACTGTCTCTGCAAGTTTCCCAGAGTGACAAAATTTCAAAGCATTTTCCACATAGGGTAGGTATCCTGATGGTTCAAAAGATTTGTAAATTTATGAAAATATTTTATATATTTATATATGTATATAATATTTATTGCTTTCCCACAGGCATCTACAGCTGAATTCAAACTTCACTGAAAGTGAAAAGCACTTTTTTTGATGTAAAGCACATTAACGTAAATTTGGAAGATCTACAGTCACCCATCTAGCAACCTAAAGTTCTCCACAATGGGGAGCTATTAGCACAGTAGTTGCTTTTGTGTGCATCATTTAAAGAGAAGAAACAACCGTGAACCCACACCAGAAGGAGCTTCTAAACACGTTTGCAGTCCCAACTTTCAAAACGTGGTGAAATAATTCATAAACAAAGAATGTTAACTTAATATTACATTATGTATGTATTTTCATTAGATGTTTGTAATAAATTAAAAACATAAGGTAAAGATAGCATAGAACATAGGACAGGTTGGACGATGTAACTTATAATTGTGATTTTTTAAAATAAGAATATCACCCAGGCTGAGTTGATGCACAGTTTGCATTAGCCATCCTCTAGCACAGTGGTTACCAATGCTTGTCACTGTTCCTAGTTACATACCCAATTACAGTGAAGTTGGGACGTTGTGTAAAACATAAATAAAAAACAGAATACAATGATTTGCAAATCCCTTTCAACCTATATTCAATTGAATACACTACAAAGACAAGATATTTAATGTTCAAATGGATAAACTTTATTGTTTTTTGCAAATATTTACTCATTTTGAATTTGATGCCTGCAACACGTACCAAAGAAATTGGGACAGGGGCAACAAAAGACTGGGAAAGTTGAGGAATGCTCAAAAAACACCTATTTGGAACATTCCACAGGTGAACAGGTTAATTGGAAACAGGTGAGTGTCATGATTGGGTATAAAGGGAGCATCACTGAAAGGCTCAGTTGTTCACAAGCAAAGATGGGGTGATGTTCACCATTTTGTGAACAACTGTGTGAGCAAAAAGTCCAACAACTTTTTCAACGTGCAATTGCAAGGAATTTACAGATTTCATCATCTACAGTCCATAATATCATCAAAAGATTCAGAGAATCTGCAGAAATCTCTGCAAGTAAGAAGACCAACACTGAATGCCCATGACCTTCGATCCCTCAGGCGGCACTGCATTAAAAACCGACAACATTCTGTAATGGATATTACCACATGGGCAGAGGAAAAGGACTGACCGGATTGTTATCAGCGCAAAGTTCAAAAACCAGCATCTCTGATGGTCTGGGGGTGTGTCAGTGCCCATGGCATGGGTAACTTGCACATCTGTGAAGGCACCATTAATGCTGAAAGGTACATACAGGTTTTGGAGCAACATATGCTGCCATCCAAGCAACGTCTTTTTCAGGGACATCCCTGCTTATTTCAGCAAGACAATGCCAAGCCACATTCTGCACGTGTTACAACAGCGTGGCTTCATAGTAAAAGAGTGCGGGTACTAGACTGGCCTGCCTGCAGTCCAGACCTGTCTCCCTTTGAAAATGTGTGTCACATTATGAAGTGCAAAACACGACAACAGAGACCCCGGACTGTTGAGACCCCGGACTGTTGAGCAACTGAAGTTGTACATCAAGCAAGAACGGGAAAGAATTCCACCTACAAAGCTCCAACAATTAGTGTCCTCAGTTCCCAAACGCTTATTGAGTGTTATTAAAAGGAAAGGTGATGTAACACAGTGGTAAACACGCCCCTGTCCCAACTTCTTTGGAACGTGTTGCAGGCATCAAATTCAAAATGAGTGAATATTTGTAAAAACCAATAAAGTTTATCCGTTTGAACATTAAATATCTTGTCTTTGTAGTGTATTCAATTGAATATAGGTTGAAAAGGATTTGCAAATCATTGTATTCTGTTTTTATTGTTTTACACAACGTCCCAACTTCACTAGAATTAGGGTTATACAACCATGATCTACCAGTCTACCTGCTCTAGCTAATTAACTTTGTCATAAGGTCTTGATGGACTAAATCAGATGCATTAGTGTTAGGTAAGAGAGTGTGGCAGCTTTTTAGATAGTGGTTGAAACTAATGTAAAAAAAGTAGATCTCCAGAAGGAGGGTTGGTGACCACTGCTGGTCAGTTTCTGATCACAGAACTGCTGTTGTCTGGATTTTTTTTTAGGTAGTGACCCACAGATAATGAAAAACTCCAAGTCTACATGAGTCAAGCAGTACCGGGATTTCTGCTTTGAAACCGGCCAATAAATTCACAGAAGAAGACACGATGTAAACATTACACCACTTTACCTGAAAATATCAGAATCCGATTCAGAATCAAGCTTTATCGTCCAGGTAGACTGAGACTGAGAAATCTGAAAGAAATCAGAGTAAGAGTCCACAGACACTGAGAAATCTGATTACTGAACTAAAATCCAGCTCTCTTTATCAGATTTCTTAATCAGATTTCTAGATCGATCTAAGGAATCTGAGTGTGCTGTTTACATGACCATTTGAATAATTGGATAACTGCAGAAATCTGAATATGATCGGATTGTTGAGTGCATATAAATACACTATAAATAAATACTCACTCACTCTTGGCTCTCCATGTGTTAAATATGGTGCCTCTGAGTTGAGCAGCTAGTGAGCAATGAGGAGCGAAAGGGGAGGAGTGAGAAGCCCCTGCTGTGAAAACAATTCACACCTCTCCACAAAGATGAACTTCTTCATATCAAACAGCCCTGTATGATCAAAAAAAAAACAATCACATAACAACAACAAAATTAGTTGTACAAATGTAGATGTGCTTGCTCGCATAAGAAAACTAAACTTTAGTTCACCTCCAGTTTTGTACATCACACATATCTTAACATATTCCATCAACATTATTGAAGAAGAAAAAATGCAAAATGCACTAACTGAGAGACAAAACAGTATTTTATGACTGCTGTGAAAAGAGGTTTAAGGATCAGTGATAAATTCACAAGACAGTTTTAAATGTGCTAATGTACACAACACAAAATACCCATACCATGTAAAAAAATATATTACCAAATATATTTACCACATATTAGATGTGGTATATACATAGTTAAACATGGTAAATGTTGAACAATTCCATTCTCTTCCCAGTCCAGCTGAAAGCACAGCCAGCTTGATGTCACAAAACAAGCACATATACCCACCTATTTCATTTACATATATCAGTCTTAAAGGCAGAGTAACAAAAACAGCCTGAGTCAGTGTAAATATGAATTATGGCTTTAAATTGGGTGGTTTGATGTACCAAAAAGTCCTAGTTCCATTTTACACAGTCATTGTTCAGCCTGTGCCAAGATGAGAAAACAATATGCGAGAAAAAATGTATTTATGGGCTCTTAGGACTCTGAATACACTGGCTAATACATGCTAATGATTGCTTAGCATGCTGAGTAAAACAGTGAAAGCTCCAGACAGGCCTGCTCTGTTGCTGAGAGAGCTTCTCCCCGCTGTAGGGAGAGGGAATAATGGATGCAGAAGGGAAGACTGGCTTGGCGGACCTCCAAAGCCAGTGTTTAGCATGGCAGGCAGGAGCGGGGCGGCAGGTCCTGACGTCCGTGTGTTCTGTTTTGCAGGTGATCAAGTACAAGCTGTGCCGCTGCGCAAAGAAGAGCCACAAGCGCAACAACAACAATGACCGGGGAGCCGTGCTGAGCCTGGACGATGTGAAGCGTCACGTCAGTAACTATCACGCAAGCGTCCGTGCTGACAGGGATGCTGAGGCATAGGGAGAATGAAAAAGAGGGAGGGAGGAAAAAACATAATGGTGAAAAGAATGGGAATGGCTGAGAAAAGCATAGTGGGATTGGGGAGAAAGTGGTTTGTTTTGTTTTTTTTTACACATTTTTGTTATTATGTTTCCACGTAATTCATCACATTTGTTTAATGGATTATTTTATTTTGTATAACAGTGAATATCATGAATATCATTTAGCCAGTGATCATTATGTCTGTGCCTGCAGCCAAAGCTAATCATGCTTTATGATATATGTGTTGGTTCTTTGTTGTTTTATTGTTTTGGCTTTTTTCCCTTCTTTTTAAGTTGCTAAAAAGGAAATGAAATCATTCAAATGGAGAAGGTTTAGTGTCCAGTACACTTTAGCCAAGTTTGTGTGAGAGAAAATAGCCTACAACCATACAGGGCTGATAAAAGTCAATGAACAAAGGATTCTGCCCTTCAAAGAATCTGATAATTCTAACAAAGTAAAACTTTTCACTGATGGAGAGTTTATTTGTGTTACATTGCAGGAAACATAGATAATGTTGTGTCTGCCTCTAACTGATTAATTCAAGCGGGGCTTAATTTAAAAAAGCATGTGTTCCCAGAAGACTAAATAATGATGGATCCAGCTTGTCTATTGGGTGGGAGGTGGGGGGTCCCAAAAAGATAGGTAACTGAGCTTTTAAGGCATGAAAAAGTAGCAGTCACACACTTGTGGGTGATAAACAGAGTCAGTGTTGATTGTTACTACCTGTGTCACTATGCACACCCAAAAAGGAATTGAAAATAAAGTCTGCTGAACTGTCTGTGCAAAAGTCCAAAAGCACCCTCCATTTAATATTCAGCCAAAACAAACTTTAAGTGCACATTATTCATTTTTTAGGAGATATGCTTAAGGAGATTAGATATGATTAAGATTCACTTACATAGAATAAGAAAAAGTCAAAGAAAAAAAAACAAGAAATAAGAGTTGATGATTAAATCCTCCTAACAACCACCTGCAAGAGCTGGTAGACACCAACACTGCCCCATCAGATAAACAGCACAAAGCTTTCATCTTTGAGAAGATCAAGCTGCTTCAGAACTGAAAATATCCGCAGGTGTTTCTGTCCATCCTTCCACTGTGAGAAGACCACTCAGCACTATGGGTCTGAAAGGATGTGTATCTGTCAAGAAGAACCTCACTGAGAAAAGAAGACAGGCACATCAAACAAAGAAGCTGAATAATGGACAGACCACCCCAGAGTCCAGACCTCAACATCACGGAATGTGTTTGATTACTGCAGAGAATGATCAACAAACATCAACAAGACTGAACTTCGTGGTGTGTCTGTAGGTTTCTTTGAGAAAATTAAAGCGAGTCTCTTGAAAAGAGTGGAAGCTGTAATGAAGGTAAAGAGTAGATACAGTAAATACTGAAAACACATTATTTCTAGTTGTTGAGGGCTCTGTGTAATATTTAATTGGGAACTAAATAAAGTAGGGTGCTGACTTTTGCACAGTAGTGTAGAAAATACTATTGTAATTTGTCTTTTAACATCTCTACAAATTGGCCCATGAATGCTGTCAATATGTTAACAGTGCCAGATGCAATCTAGAAGATGCTACATCCAATCTGGGGGATTTCAGACCTGGATCTAGCTTGTTCCGATGCAAATTAAGCCCTGCTTTGAGGAGAAAAAAGTGTTTCATACTGACCTTCTTTGTGGGTTCACCTTCTTTAAACATTAGGAGAAATTTATTTTGACTTCAGTGTCTTTTAAGTAAAGCTTTGGCAAAAAATCAGCTGAGAGAATGTTCAAGAAAAGGCCAAGCAAATCACTAGAGAAAACAAAATCTTTCTAAGCAAATCTTAGAGAAAATATAAGAAGCCACACATACTCAGGGGTGGGAAAGGGGTGGAAAGGCCGTGGAAAAGAGACGCAGAGTGAGCTGCTGCTTCCAGCCTGTTGAGTATGGATCTGTCACGCCCCTCTGTTTTTTCCTTCAGACTCACTGAAACCACTTCACTTTCACCCTTAATTGCACTTGGGGGGTGGGGTGGGGTGTCCTGTGCAGTAATTTTACTCTTTTCTCCTTCTCTTCTTTGCACTCCCACTCCCACTTCATCTTTATTGACTTTTTCTTTTAATTTGCTCTCTCTGCATTCGTTCTGTTCCCTCACCAAAAAAAATGAATCCTTTTTCTCATTCATGCCTCACTCCATCTTCTTTGCTCCTCTTTTTACTTACTTTCTTGCTTGTCGCTCCATCTGTTTTTTCCCCCCTCTTCTGATTCCAGGCTCCCTGTGAAAACCTCCGCACGCCCTCCACATATCCTGCCAACATTCTACCTCACCATCCAGGGCAGGGCAACTTTGAGGACTTTACCTGCTGAGTCAATCACAAGAGGAGACGAACAACCAAAGTCGACCGCAAATCACCGACTCAACCTGGACGTCGTGGAATTTCTTTCTGTTTTTTTTGTGTTTTTCTTCCTGCCTGGATGTTTTAGAGCAGGCAGACCACCGTAGATCACGTGAACATAACATCACAGACGACAACAGTGACAATATCTTGAAAGAAAAAAAATACAGAAGTGTAGTTTTGACGCCGTTCCACCACCAAACTTTCTAACATTTCGTAAACATGTAAAGGAATCTGGAACACTGCCTCAAAAAACGGAAGAAGCTCCTTCTTAACGAAGCCTTTGGAACATTCTTGCGCTCTCTACGTAACTCGAACTGGCATCCAATCGAAAGGCTTCTTGTGGGCGGAGCCCCCGATGCCTTTTTTTCTGTACATAGCGACGGCTCTACACTGTCTTACAATGAGTGGCTTAATTAGATTGTTAGAAATAATATAGCGCTTATTTCCACTGTACATGTAGCAGCATTCGTGACGACTGGTGGACGCCACCGAGGGTTCCATCCAGACTCGATGTGTCTCGTTTAAGAATGTAACACGTACCACCAGGCAGGATGAGATTGGCCCTTCAGTGGGGAAGAAATCTGACCGTGGTCTCATCTTGTGACTGCATGCTTGTATTCGTCCTCCTGTGCATGTTTTCAGTTTTTTTGTTTGAGTAATCATTCTTATCGCCAAGTTTGCCTCAATTATATACAGGTATTGAAGGACGATGTGGCCCTCCCTAACTGTTATAGTGTGTATGTGTGTGTGCGTGACTGTTTGGGTGCCTTAAACCCTACAAAATGTGCGTGTGGTTGGTTTTCTGCAGCGTCTGAGCTGCGAGCGTGAGCGTGAATGATCCCTCTACTAATTATTTTACTCTGTGTATGATGACGTGAACTATCTTCGTGTGTGTGTGCGGTTTACGGCTTATCGATGAAGTATCCTCTCCATTTGAATTATGCGAGATGATTATTTTCTCCAACTGTTGCTGTTGCAAATGTCATATCAAAGCACAAGACCACCAATATGTAAAAGGTGATGTAAAAGAAAGGCAGAATACTATTCTTACTGAGACTATTACCGTCATGATATTCAGAACCATCGTTACTCTATTAATCTAACGTTTTTTGTTTTTCTACTACGGGAAAAAAACATATACACATTGCCTGATAGTCCAGTCGTCATCTTTACAGATAATAGGCTGTTCTATTTATCTATGAAGGTATAATAAATATCATTGAGAATTTTAGACAGCTGTTTGTCATGCTTTATTGTGTTGGGTGGCAGGGTGGGCAATATGACATCGATATCATGATGCAGGAAGCCATTTGTATATTTTTTAGCTGCTTGAGCACAAGGTGAAGAAACCTTGAGAGGAACCAAGAGGATCAAGAGGAGCCAATGCTCCTCTGTTTGGTAGCAGACAGCAAAACAATAAGAGGTAAGAGGCGAATGAATAAAGAAGCAAAAGCCTATTTACTGGACAGAATTGAGATTATGATTACTATAGCTGTGTCCCAATTCAGGGGCTGCATGTGGTCATGCAGACGTGGTCTGCATGTCCTTCAAAGACTGCATAGACTTGCAAAGGCTAACCCAAAATGAGATGGTCTGCTCCACAGCAGATGTATATGTGACGACATGATGTGTCTCAGACGCTCCTCTGGTGATGCCTCCATGTTCTCGAATGCAGTGAACCTTGGGATATGTTGGCTCATTTCTTGTTCGCATATGAAGGAGTCTTCAAAATGGGACGGCCTAGTTGTGCCACTGGGGCGAATTCAGCCTTCAAATGCAGCCCCTGAATTGGAACACAGCTTATAAGAACCTGATGACTTAATGTTAGAAGCACCTCAGATGTTGATCATGAGAAATTCATGATTGAATGAAATTCAGTTTTCAATACAGTTCACTCAGTTACAATATTCAGTTTTTTCTGGGTTTGTGAAGTCTGTTGGAACCACATGGTCCACAAAAAATAAAAGAACAATGTATTTACAAAATTAAGAGCTAACAGCATCAAATAAAGTCTAACAGTGGGTAAAAATGAATGATAAGATGATGCCATAATGCATTCACTTCCAGTTATCTGTTTTGTTTCTGCACAATTTATTCAGTTACTGTACACTGGTTATTATTGTTCACAGCCTCTCAATAATTATTCTCAAAATGGAATTTCAAAATTTCTCCATAATTCAGTGTCTGAGATGTAAATGAACTTATTCGGAGTGATTTGGTGTAAAATAATTAATTGTAGAGAAACTTTTTGACTCAGATTTCTTTACAGTAGTGGTGATGGGAACCAGGGGTCACAATAACTACAACACAAATATAGCCATTTTATTTATTATTCAGAACCACCGGTTTTATATGGAATGTTGATAATGGTAAAATAATGATCACTTTGAAAAAATATTTTAGGAATACTTCAGCCAAAACATTCTCAAAGCTACTGTAAAGCAATTTCTCAGGCATCAAGCAGTGTATTCATAATCATTTCATGCAATAACCTTTTTGGAGGGCGCTTTTAGAGGTGGACGTCCAGTTCCTATCACCACTACTGTGAACAGCTCTGCTCTGGAACAGAGCATTTCATACCAAAGCGCTCTGATTGACTTTGCCCCATTGATTGAATTATAAAGAAATTGAGAAGACGTAGAAACAAGGTGGAACTTGAATTACAAGAACACAGAAAGCTTATTTAAAGAACCAAGAGTGGTTCTTCTACAGCATCACTTCAAGGAACGTTTTTGGCACCTGCATTTTTTTTTAAGGGCAAGTATGGTTCTGTGTAGAACCTTTTTGAAAATGAGTCAATGTAGTTCTTCTGTTGTATCAAGCCTGACATAGTATCAATAGCGGAACCCTTTTTGGTGCTACGTAGAACCCTTTTCAAAAAGGTTATTCATAGAACTATCTATAGCACATGCTCCATCAAACGGAAGAACACTTTAATCAGTGTTCTTTAAATGTGCATGATTCTATATAGAACCATTTTCTTAACTAAAGAACCCTTGAAGAACCATATTTTTCAGCATGTCCTTTACACTGTGATACTGTATTATGAACTCGTCAGGAAAACACAGAATACCAATAGTGAATTGGACACCAGCAGAAACTTTTAATGGTTGCTGGAGTCTTTAAACATTCAGTGTCACTGCTGGACTGAGAATAGTCCACCAAGGACACAAACTGTGCAGCAGCAGATGAGCTATCGTCTCTGACTTTACATCCACAAGGTGGACTGACAAGGTAGGAGTGTCTAATAGAGTGGACAGTGAGTGGACACAGTGTTTAAAAACTCCAGCATCATTGCTGTGTCTGACCCACTCGTACCTGCAGAACACACACTAACATACCACCACCATGTCAGTGTTACTGCAGTGCTGAGAATGATCCCCCACCCAAACAGTACCTGCTCTGTGAGGGTCCATGGGGGTCCAGACCACTGAAGAACGGGGTAAAAGGGGGCTAACAAAGTATGCAAAGAAACAGATGGACTACAAAGTGTACCTATATAATAAGTGGAGCTGATAAAATGGACAATTAGCGTAGAAACAAGGAGGTGGTTATAATGTTATGCCTGATCGGTGTAGGACCTCCATAGTACATTTTGTAAAGTGGGATGGAGAGAGAATCCGGTGGGCATTTTCTACTTGTGATGGGCAGCAAGTCAAGAAGAAGATGAATGGTAAGAACGTCCCAAATGTAACGGCTGCAGCCCACTATATTGCTCTAAGGTGTAAGCTGTTAAACGCAATTGCGGCAAGGCCTGCAAAGTGACATCAAGATGGATGTGCAATGTCCCACAAGGTGCACCAATGAAGATCATCTCCAGCTATTGGCTCTGACCGCATGAATGCTTGAAGTCACTAGATTGAAATTAGAATCCTGACATTGGAAGCCCAGAGGGGGAAATAAAATGCCATTCCCCAAAAACAACATGATCACATTATCTGGAGTCGGCGCCTGATTTGCAGTCACCTCCAGCCATGCCAGCAGACATGCGTTAATCATGTAAAACAGTGCCGTTCAGAATGAGTGATGGCTTTGTTATTTCCGCCTGGCGTTTTTGTGGACAGGCAGCCAGTTGAGGTCATCGTCAGTGGGAGAACGGCCAGCGACCGCAGCTAGCCAGCCCGATCTCTCATTGAATTCTGATTAGCCTCCTCACTCCCGAGAAACAATAGTGCCTTTGGGAGTTAGCATGGATACATGTTATTCAATGTCCTGCCATAAATAGATATTAGTGTAATAGGTGAAGCTGACGACATCTATCATAACTGTCAGGGTCCCATTCTGTCCTGTCGAGTATTATGAGCCACTCTGAGTGCTGG